>NC_139950.1:27978904-27991404 GCF_963454915.1 Gymnoscopelus microlampas
ATTGTTCCTTTTTTATGTACAAAATCAAGGAATAAATCCATCTTGCGGTTCAGACAGTTTCGACTGAGTTTTGATGCAGATTGTCCCCACCATCACTATCACACGATGTTGCAACAAAGCTTGATCTGACTGTGAGTGGGATGACAAAGTCAATGCCAGTGGTTTAAAGAAAACACCAAGGACCTAGATTCATATTTGTGTCTTACACTTAAGCCTTTATTTCCTTCTTCATTTCTTTCAAAATTCACCCAGATTCCATATACACACTTGGTAATGACACTTAATAGCTTCTTTTCAACTAACCAATAATTTGTTCCCCTAGGACATGTACAGTAACAGTACCTCTAGTGTTGTGTTCTACTCTAGAAAAGCACTGGTAAGGGCAATAAAGCAGGATGTGGCTGAGGGTAGAATGCAGAGTGATGACCTTGCATGGGGTGGAAGGGTGACACCATGGGGTACGGACCACCGGGTGAAGCGTAGAAGGAGACAGGGAGAGGGCGAGGAGGAGGAGGGGGAGGAGGGGGAGATATAGCAAGGGAATGAACGTGGGGCGAGTAGGAGGTAAGAAATTGGGGGTAGGAGGGGTGGGGGAGGTGGAGGGGCGGTGGGACGAGGGTGAGATTGTGTCGGACGACGGTGCGGTGGAAGAGGGAGGAAGAGGAGGACAGAGGAGGCGGGAGGAGCAGGGGAGCGTGGATGGGCGGGCGGGCAGAGGGGATGGCATGGGCCACGTGGATTGTTTTCTCCAGGTAGAAATGGTCGAAGCCCAGTCTCTTGCTTGTCTTCCTCTCATCTCTTCTGTCTCCTTCTCTTTCGTGGTCCCTTTTTTCACACTCTGCATCTCGTTCTTTGTTTCTTTGTTCCACCTCCACCCACACCATTCCTTTCTCCTCCCTCCTTTCTGCCCGTTTTTCTTCTGCACTCTTTTCCCCTTCCTTCTCTTTTTTCATATCCATTCCTTCCTCCTCCCACCTGACCTTTGGCTCAAGCTGTGTGCCTGCGGCCTCCATGCCAGTTCCATCCCCGCAGTCCACATCGTCAATAACATGTTCAGAGCTATCACAGGCAGCGTTATTGATAACATGATTGTACTGACCGCTGAAAATATCTTTGTTACCTTTTCTAGGACTATTACATGCGCTATCATCTGCTTTATGATCAATAACTGTGTGAGACTGGTCTCTTGTGTGCCAAGAGTGACATAGATGTTTGACTGTTTGACAGCGATGTTGATCCTCTTGGCCTTCCCTCTTGTTGCTTGTGTAACACTGACAGGGGTCATCAGGTTTGTCATTGGCGTTACGATCACAGAAGTGGTTTATAATCATGTCATTCCTGTTACCTGTCCCAAGTTTGTCACTGGGGTTACATTTACAGCAGTCAGTAACGTTGTTGCTAGCTGTACATGGAAGGCAGTCACACACAGTTGTATTAGTCATGTTACAGTGAGCATTCTCTGTGTCTTTGTCAGGAGTGTTACAGTCATTAGAGGGTTTTCCACTCCTGTCATCAGAATGTTTGTCAGTGACTTTGCCATTGACGTTATTGACATAATGACAGAAGTTAGCGGGTTTATCAGCGTTGTCACATGTGCCATTACAGAGTCTCCCAGTTCTGCTATCTGTGCTGGGACAGTGACAATTAATCATGTTGGGGGTATGGCATGTAGTATTTTTCTCAGAAAGATAGTTTTCTCTGTCTTCCAGAGGACCGCAGTCAATTGGGTTACAGGTATGACAGTCATTTGAAAGTTTGTCAGTCACATCTACTGTAGAACTGTGAAGATCGCAAGACTCTGTCCCGCAGAGCTCAGAGGTTAACCCTTGCCCAGCGTTTGGCTGACTCATTGTCTTGGCATGTGGTCTCTGCTCACTGGTTTCCAACATGCCGATGGTGTGGGGTGCCAAAAGGTCATTGGCTCCCCTCGGTTGTCTCCTCACCCTTTTGCGTCTCTTCTTTGGCATTCCCTCTCCCTCCAGTGATTCACTCTTCCTCTTTCCTGTTGTCACTGATGTCTTTGACACATCTGTTCGTGATATCACTGGGCCAGGTAAGAAGACAGTGGTGTCTGCACAGACCAATTTAACATTTGTTTTTTTTCCTGTCTGCTGAGCAGCAGAGCAGTATGGGGCATGGCTAAACACCGTATCACTGTGTCCTATGGACATTGTTTGTCTTTGATGACATGCTGTTTTTCTAAAGGGAGTGAGGATAATCGCTGGGTCACATGCTGTTTCTTTGAAAGGTGTAGGAACCAGACAAATTTCTGGGTCGCATGCTGTTTGTCTACAGGGAGAAGGGAGAAGGCTAATCGCTTGGTTGCATGATATTTCTCTTGCCGCCTGAATGGAACTTGCTCTAATCTCTCTCTCCTTAGCATTCCCTTTCAGCTCACCCCTCTTCTTGCTCTCTCCCTCCACCATCCCTCCCTCTTGTGGATTTTTGTATACCTCCTCTGTCTCTCTATCCTTTCCAGTGGAGCCAGGTGTAATTGCAAAACAGCATGGCGTCTCTATACCGGAGCCAGGGATGGGTCTAATCGCTGCGTTACATGCCGTACCCCTGCAGGGGAACGTTCTGAGCCCACGGCCCCACACAGAGGCTGATTGCTGGGATTGCTGCCGGCTGGCCTCTCCTCTCACCTGCAAACACAGCTGGCTACAGCGATTACACTGATTCACAGGAAGATTACTTAATAGTCCTCTTCCTCTTTCATCCTTTCTGCCTGCATTCTCTCTTTCTGCCTCCTCTCCCCTTGTCCGTCTCTCCTCTCCGCTCATCCCCTTTTCTTTCCCTTCTACCGTCTGATTCGCTGCATGATAACTTAATAGCTCTTTCTTGCTCCTCTCCTCTCTTTCAGCATCCTCTCCTCTCATCCCCTCCTCTCTTATTTTCTCAACTCCTCTTCCCTTAAATGACACAGATAAACTGTCTAACAATGTTCTTCCCCTCTCCTTGTCTTGCTTTCCTCTCCTTCTTCTACCCCTCTTCCTGATACCTCTCCTCACACCTCCTCCTCTCCTTCTCCTTCTCCTCCTCCCCGTTACCGCCTTTTCTTGCAGATTGTTGGCTAATGTTTGACCAAGAAGTAATTCCGTGCACATGGGAACATTTTTTTCTAGAACTGTATTTTCTTGGCTACACTGGTGTCCAACATCCATAGACTTTTTCAAAAACAAACCCACAGCTCTGCTCTCTTCTCTAACTTTCTCCACCCCTACCTCCTTCTCTCGGATGCTGGGCTGTGAAGTAGAGCTGGAAGTCAGACTATTTCCTTCCTTTCTTTCTTTACCTTGTTCCTCCATCCCTCCTTCTGTCCCTGTGGGCGTCCCTGTCACCATCTGTTGCTCCTCTCTATCCTTGGCCCTGTGATGTGCTCTGAAGTCATACAGTAGAGGGTTGACGCTATAGGAGATGGAGGGAGTGGTCTTGGTATAACTTAGCATCTCTGTTGGCCACAGCAGAACCCTATTGCCATCTCGACTCATAACCTGGCAGAATGGCTCTTTGGGCCGTCTTTGACCTGAAGGGGTCAATTCTGAGGACTTCAATGCTTTGAGCTGATTTACAATAGTGGAAACTGATTTCTCAGTAGGGTTTGGAGCTGAGGATAATGGTGGTTGGGGTTGGGTTAACTGGTAAGTTGGCGATGTATTTGATATGAGGTTAGGACCTGAATCTGTCCTACTATCCACATAATAGTGGTTTCCAATCCCACCATCACTAGATAAAGATTCATGAGTTTCAGTCTGGCTGACATTGTATGGAATTTGGCTTCTGATCCCGCTGTTCAAATAAATATGGTTTCCAATATCTCTTTCTTTGTCCTTATATGCAGAAAGCGTGACTACAGTCTCCCTGTCCCCATGAGGTGTAGTCTCATTGTCCTTATTTAAGGATAACTGTGATCTATTCCCATTGTCATCAGAATCATTAGATACAATCCCACCGTCACTGTGAACAGCTTGATGAATTGTATTTCCACTGTCCACACTGCCCTGCGCTCCAACCCCACAATCCAAACCCACTAAACGTGTATGCAGAGAGAGTGGGGATGTAGGTTGTGGTTTCACAAGTTTTATTCCCATATCTCTGCTTCTTTCTGTGGATGTGGCCAACATATTTTCCTGTTTCCTTGACAAGGCAGAACTATGCCCTGCCTGGATGAATACAGCAGCTGATTGGTGGAGAAGGAGACAGCTCCTTTTGGGGAGTGAAAAAGACATGGGACGGAATCTGCCGTGGACAGACTGGGAATCTGGAACACGCACTCCACTTGGTGCACACTCTTCACTACTACAGCTGGGTTGTTCGTTGGTATTGAGTTTGCTTTCTTCTGTAATGTTGCTGTCATTGTTGATGTTAGACATGGCAATTCTGTTGAGGTTGTTATTCCTGTTTTCACTGGTCCTAATGTTGGTGTTATGTACTGAATCATGGGTCCATGGGTATTTGTGGAGGTGGCTGGTTTTGGTAATCATGGTGGCACTGGTATTGGCATTGGTAATGTTAACCATACTCTTGGTGGTGGTGGATGTAATGGTGGTGGAGGTTGAAGGGATGTAGTCCCATTGGGTCTTGTGGAGAAGGTTTGTTTTTGTAGGGACTGTAGTATTATTGGTGACAGCAGGAGTAGAAGTAACGGTAGTACTGGTGGTGTTGTTGTTAGCTAGGCGGTTCTTTTTCCACTGTGTCTTGTTTAGAAGGTTGCTTTCCAGCACTGGAGCCTGGGAAAGGAATGGTCGCATCAGTTGGCTTTGAAGATCTGGATAGGAGGAGTAGAAAAGATTAATGGAGGCGACACTGCAATTTACATTTAGGCATAAAGAAAAGAGGTATCTACCTAGAACAGAAGGTACTGCAGTGTGCCTCACTTTTAGATTTCACATAATGTAAGCACCTTTTGAATTCATACAAAAACACATTGTAGTAATTTTGGAATCAATAACTGTACTTCTCCAGACCCCTCAATATGTACTATTATAATATGTAGAATTGCAGTGCTTAATCTAATCTTGAGTTGCTGCCAACTGGAGAAGGTGTAGATAACCACATCTCCTACAATACATATGCAGTCACCGGCCGCTTCTTTTCACCTGAGTGAGGAGTTTAGTACAGTGATAAAAGAACACAATCCCCAGTTGGCTTCCCACCCGCAAATATGGCCAATTGTGTTAGGCGTCTGGACTAGCTGGAGGCAAATTTCTATCACTTTCTAAAGGAGATTTTGCCTGTGAAACATAAAATCCCTGGAAAACACTCTCACTCAAGTGCGGACACATGTTGACTACAAGTTCGAGTGACATCAGATTGTATTAGTCCCACTCAGCCCTACTCAGCATATGACAATGGAATGTGTGCTTCCATTGGAGCTACAATATAGAAGTTTACTTCCTGACGGTTTCAAGATAAGATTACAGTTTCATTTCTGTATAAAGAAAACACCTTGAGATACATTTTGTATTTTAAGTGCAATAGAAATAAAGATTGTCATTACAAAACCTGTTCAAAAAAATACAACCACATCACTATAGATGTAAAACTAGAAAAAGTGCTCCTCGGAGCACAGGTCTCCGCCAGGTCAGGTAGGTTATTGTGGCCTCCTGGTGCCACTATAATAGGCCAATGTGAAAAGGGTGCCATTTCTTCTTCGGCCTTTCAATGGGACACTGCATTCATGATTTGAGGCATTTTGTTCCAAAAATGTGTTTTGCTAAATTAGACCTGCTGGTGGCGCTATAACAGGCCAATGTGAAAAGGGTGGCATTTCTTCCTCAGCCTAGTGGGAAGGTGTGCGCAAAATTTCGCGGCAATCGCACGCTGCGTTGATGATTTGAGGCATTTTGTTCAAAACAAACCAATCCTGCAAACTTTGGAAGCCAATCTTAGCCAATCAGGATAGAATATAGAAAATCGGACAGATCGGTGTTGATCACATGACTATATAGATACTGTGTACCGATTAACGTGAGGTTTGGACAAAATCTGTAGGAGTGATATCCAAAAATGTGTTTTGCACAAATCGGCCTCCTGGTGGTGCTATAACCGGCCAATCTGAAAAGTTCGGGGCAGAGGTTCGGCTTTGGCATCCAGGGAGTGTGTGTGTTGAATTGAATTGAATTGAATTGTGTGCACAGTTTCGCAGCGGCCAGGCTAACGGTGCCGGAGATTAGCTGTTCACGGACGGACGGACGGACGGGCGGACGGGCGGACAGGGGGTAAAACATGCTCTCTCGCCATGCCTTTCGACATTAAGCCTTTTTTAACAGAGGATATCAGGCAAGAGCGTTTTCACCTGTATCCACTGGGGCGTCTCTGGTATACATGTCAGCCCAGTTCAATTGCAGGTCCTGTCCTGCCTGGCTCACTGGCTCAACTGCTACTGTGGTGGAGCGGAACTTAGGACCACAGCCTGGAGCACTGAGGAGAGGAGATGAGAAGAGAGGAAGTGGAAAGAGGACAGGAGAGGAGAGGAAGTGGAAAGAGGACAGGAGAGGAGGAGAGGAGAGGAAGTGGAAAGAGAATAGGAGAGGAGGTGAAGAGAGAAGTGAAGAGAGGAGAGGAGAAAAAAATGGGAGAGGAGAGGAAAACCGAAACCTAGCTGTAAATCAATGTGTCCATGCTCCAGCCCCACACCCCCACCGCCCTTTCACATACTGTGTATCCTATCAGTCAAGCTGCATTTACTTTAGATAAATGTAAAACCTGTGCAGGAGAGGTAGTTAAACTAATCGCTGATCAACGTTTAGATCAAAGACAGTTCTGCTCACCACTCTATGGTCCTCTCCACTCTTTTATGCTGGAGTCTGCCCAACGCTCTCTCCTGTCTCCTCTCCTCCCTGCGTCTTCTCTGCCTGCGGCAGGCAAGGGCCCTGGTGAACTCCCTCTGTTTGAGCTCCTTCAGTCGCTGGACAACAATTTATTAGGATTTGAATTGCACAGTATTAAGAGCTGATGTGTAAGTAAGATGTATGATGTGTCTCTACTCTAGATGTACGGCCATGACCATTCTCTGAATATGGATCCGTGGCGGTATCATGTGTTTGCGTGTGCGTCTGTGTGTGTGTGTGTGTGTGTGTGCGTGTGTGTGTGTGTGTGTGTGTGTGTGTGTGTGTGTGTGTGTGTGTGTGTGTGTGTGTGTGTGTGTGTGTGTGTGTGTGTGTGTGTGTGTGTGTGTGTGTGTGTGTGTGTGTGTGTGTGTGTGTGTGTGTGTGTGTGTGTCGTGTGCTCTCGTGCACGCGTGTGCTCTGACTCAGCTACACCAGAGCAGTTTAATTCACTTACTGCGCTCTGTTTGGCTTGCAGACAGCGCTGTGTCTGTATTTGTGTGCGCATGTGTGCGTGTGTGTGAATGTGTATTATCATGTTTGTCCAAGATGTGATGAAACAGGAGCCAGGATATTCAGTGGTTGCTGTAGCAGTGAAGTGAATGTTTGACCTTGTCATAACGGTGGTTGAAGCATGGCAGTGGTGTCAGTTACCTGTTTGTGGTGGTGGTCGTAGGAATTGATGTGGTTGTCATACTGCTGGTGTCTCACATACTGCTTATCACACAACTCACAGTAGAAACTCAAGTCCCCGTCCTGCTGGAAGGAAGAGAAGAGAGAGCATGAAACGTAGAGAAAGGGAGACAGACAGAGGGATAGACAGAGACAGATGAGAGTGAGAGAGATGGACAGAGAAAGAAATAGAGAGATAACAAAAGAGAACAGCATTGGTTTCAATGAGGGATACTAAGAAAGCCAAGTTGTTTTTGTCCTTTTTTGGTTGTTTTTCTTACTCGCTTACTCGCTTCAGCATCTCATATAGTGAAAACTAAGTAGCCTTGGTAACCAACAGTTCCTGAGCCATACAGCCCATAGGTCAGGATGTCAGCTAGTGACATTGGTAATAATAATAATAATACCTGGAATTTATATAGCGCTTTTCTGAGTACTCAAAGTCGCTTTACAAGGCTAAACTAAGTGGAACACATTCAAAACAAAACAACTTTAATGAGAAAATACAGAGAATAAAAAGTTAAAAAGGCTACAGAATAATTAATTTGGTTGATGGCTATAAGAAAGGTATCTGCACACCTTCTCTGTTGAAGGTCCAATGAGTAAAAAATGAACCTAGACCAGGCTGTCATCAACTGCATACCAATTTTGGGTGGCCATAGCTGAATGGGTATAGAGCCCGACTGAGAAGCAGATGATGGCAAGTTCGATTCTTGGCCCCAGCGTCGAGGTGTCCCTGAGCAAGACACTCACATTCGGCAAATGCGAAAGCCGTGATTTTAACATTGTGTCAACATTTCAATTAGTGAGAATATTGTGAAGCTTTAGCAAGTAACCTCAGCAATTCACTCATGTTCTATTTCATCGCAGTGGTATAATATCAGCTACCAGCAATAAAGTGTGTGGAGAGGACACTGTTGGTGTTGATAATGTCAGCCATATTTGTGCTTATAATCCTATAATCATTTTGCTGTCATATGGCTTGTGCTTGTGCTTGTGCTTGTGTGTGTGTGTGTGTGTGTGTGTGTGTGTGTGTGTGTGTGTGTGTGTGTGTGTGTGTGTGTGTGTGTGTGTGTGTGTGCGTGCGTGCGTGCGTGCGTGCGTGCGTGCGTGCGTGCGTGCGTGCGTGCGTGCGTGCGTGCGTGCGTGCGGGCAGGGGTATGGCAGAGTCGTGATGTCAACCGTGCTCATGTTTATAATCCTACAATCACTTAGCTGTCATATTTACTCGTGCGTAACTGCGTGTGTTTGCTGGTGGTGCATTGTGTGTGTGTGTGTGTGTGTGTGTGTGTGTGTCTGTGTGTGTGTGTGTGTGTGTGTGTGTGTGTGTGTGTGTGTGTGTGTGTGTGTGTGTGTGTGTGTGTGTGTGTGTGTGTGTGTGGGGGGGGTTGTATGTGTCATCTCAAGTGATGCTGTCTCGATTGCTTCCGATTACTAATGGTCCCATCAATCACAACTATTGATCGGCAATCTGAGTCCCTGGTTGAACACACACACACATTTATGCACCCACAGATACATTGTATGCACTGTATGCATAAATACACCAACATACAATACATGCATGCAGGCATAAATGCATACTGTGCAAAACTATGAATACATACAGTACACTTCATGAAATATAGCTATCTCAAACGGATGTGCATGCACAACTGTGGTAATACAGTTAGCATTTTACACACTCGTACACAGACACACACACAGTACTTTAATGGCAGATTGATTTCTTTAAAAGTCGGGAACATTCAATCTATGACATGACCTTGAATGGTGCTATGGCCTGTGTGTGCGTCTATTTCTGTGAGCTAGAGTTGGTGTTAGCCAGCATTTGGCAGCTTTTAGCTGGCAAAATTACTGTGAAAAGCTTTTAAATTTGAAAGTGGAGACTGAATTACAAACAGACAAAATATAACACGCAAGAGATACAGTACAGGACAAACAGACACAGAGAGACAGACAGAAAGATATAGGGACCACTGTGTATCTCTTTAGGGTGCTCATTCTCTGCCACTGCCACTAAAATTCCATTAGAGCATTTATTACTTTGGCTAGCATTAGCTCAGTGATTACGGCAGCATGTATAATTCCATTAAATAACAAATTTATGTTGCATTATTCTATTACAGACCAAACATTACATTTGCATTATTTAATCAAAGATGACGTTGGTTTGCATTATACCATTAAAAGAGTCATTGGTTTGCATTAGCCCTGCAAAGATAGCTTTAGGTGTCCATTAAAGATGAATCGAGATGGGTTGGTGGACAGCTGGGAAATTGCTACTTGGAATAGATTAAATCGAACATGTACCAATACAAAAGCTTTGGCAAATTCAATTTGTATCAGGTAAAGAATATTTATAGGTAGTGAAATGTCAGACTGTTCAGCAACAGGCTTTTTCTGAGGTACAATACACCTCAACAAAATCCTATTACCGCAAAAATAAGCTTAAAGTGAGATTTTTAACCTGACTTGTTGTATTACATCATCATGCCTGTAACTGCAATCAAATACACAAAAAGCACTTTGTGTGATTTATACACACATACTGTATAAGCCGAAGAATGTCAGAATATGCCTTTTCCTGTGCATCTGATAAGTTATATTACAGTATCGTATTGTATTATATTATATTATATTATATTATATTATATTATATTATATTATACTATATTATATTATATTATATTATATTATATTATATTATATTATATGATATGATATGATATGATATGATATGATATGATATGATATGATATTATATTATATTATATTATATTATATTATATTATATTATATTATATTATATTATATTATATTATATTATATTATATTATATTACATTATATTATATTATATTAGGCTTTATTATATTATATTACTGTATGCTATTTTAAGCTATATTGCTATATTACATTATTATGGGCCATCGGGTTGTTGTCTTCAGTTGTGTTCTGACAGAGGGAAATTAGAGTTGATTAATTTATTGTGAAGACATCCAGACATCCACATCACAGCAGACATGGAGACATCCGCCCCTGAGGAATCGTGCTGCCTTCCAGAAATAGACCCTCTACCCCGTGTTTCCAAACAACATGGCTTAGCTGAGATTTAATTTACGCTGGGCTGTTGTTTGTTGGATGAAACGTGAGCAATGTACAGTACTGTAATAGTAAAAACACACAAGTTTTTGGAGCCAAGAAAGACAGAATAAAATTCAGCGCCCAACTTCAATCGGTTATGGTTTTTGGCCAAGTCAAAAGCCTTGGCGTAGTCATGGGCTCAGACCTAAATTTAAACAGCCACATTAACACAATCACAAAGTCAGCCTACTATCCCCTCCAAAATATAGCACGGGTTAAAGGACTTATGTCTCAGCAGGATCTAGAAAAACTCCATGCATTCAGCTTAAGTAGAAGCCAGGTCTCCCTAAACAATCCATCAGACGCCTGCAGTTATTTCAGAACGCTGCTGCTCGACTCCTTACTAATACTAAGAAAGTGGAGCATATCACTCCAGTTCTTAAATCCTTACATTGGCTCCCTGTGTGTCAAATAATTGATTTCAAATGACTACTGTTGGTCTAAGCTTTAAACGGTTTAGGGCCAAAATACATTTCTGATCTTGTACTATATCATGAACCATCCAGACCTCTCAGTCAGATAATCTGGGAAAGGTCTGCTTTCTGTCCCTACAACCAAAACTTAACATGGGGAAGCAGCATTTAGTTTTTATGCACCACATATCTGGAACAAACTCCCAGAAAACTGCAGGTCTGCTTCCACTCTTATTTCTTTTAAAACACAACTAAAGACTTCTCTGTTTGCCTCTGCCTTTGATTGAGTTAGTTTTCTTTTTCCTATTTTCTTTTCTCTAATTTTATAATTATGTTTCCTTTCCTTGATGTTCTGTGTAAAGCACATTGAATTACCTTGCTGTTGAAATGTGCTGTACACATAAAATGGCCTTGCCTGGCCTGTCCTTGCCTATGTACAGTAGGCCTACATGATCTGTTGATGAACTTCAAAGATAGTTTTTGAGGAATATCACCAATCACATTCTATTGTTGCTAGGAGACATGTGAAACCCTTGCCAACATCCTTTCAGCTGTTTTACACCACTAGCAAATCTAAAGCAATACTTCTACTACTAATAATAAACCAATATAAAGCAACTACCTGTTTGGTAGTCTAGCTAGTTAGCTAACTAATGGCTAATTCAGATTGCTGCGATCTTTCTCAGCAATATTGTAATGCTTAAATGTATGCTCCGACCTACAAGCTCACAACATGTCGCATCTGTGATGCGTTATGAGCTTGAACTGTAGGTCTGCTAATTTCGGCGTGAAACAGCCATACGGCTACGTGTACTGTAAATCAAGCTTAAAATGGTTTTGTCTCATGGGGAATCTTTGGTGGTCTGAACTAGGCTTAAGGGCCGTTTCTCTTATAGGGCAACCGTTACAAATAGGAAGGTTGAATCATTCGTTTCATTATGTACAGAATGAAACTGCCATGTCACAGGTACTGTAGGAGACACAGTTCCAGATCAGAATTAAGCTGTTTATAGGCAGCTTAAGAATGGCCACATACTGCATTAATGACATGTGAAATGGCCATTCACAGACAGTTAGGCCCCTGAGTTAAAATATAAAAAAGCGCAAACAAAGGCTGTCCAAAATAACTAGCAAATGAAAGCACTGTCCAATAAAACAAAAATGCCATTATCACAAATGTAGGCTTAGGATTAGGATAATGTTTCATACCATCCACACTTACGCCATCCTCCCCACTGTATGCTGTGTAAAAATAAACATACGTAACATCATTAAAAATAGATTCATATTATCAGCCTACAGTCTGTGCATGTATCTACACTTGCCGTGGCAATATTTAAGTTGTTTGGGGTGTGAGCAAGGAAAAAATATTCTTTCTCATAAATATGGAATTTTGTTATAGTAGCACTTTGTCATGTTATTACAGTGTGGTACTATAT
>NC_139950.1:27998904-28001404 GCF_963454915.1 Gymnoscopelus microlampas
ATGAGCTCATAGAATGCTATTTTAACCATTGAAAATGTGTATTATTATCACAATACCATATTATCATTTGATATTGAGTTATTTCGTAAAACATATTGATTTGTGATATTAGATTTTGTCTATCTATCGCCCAGAGGTGTTATGGAGCAAAAGCCTGAAAATGCACAACCGCGGTGTGGTTATCAAGATGGTTAATTTTATTACAGGCAAGGGACTCTGTCTCTGATTAGGCTTCTACTTGAAATCATCCTATTCTTTGTCCAAAATCCATAGTGTACAGAGTGCCAAACCTCATACTGTATTAACAAAATGTTTCAGTATGTTTGTAGACCGTCAGGCTTCTGATTATAACCATAATAAGTACCATGTGAACACTTGTTCCATCATAGAATGCATAGGTGCACAACATACTGTAGGCTCGCTAAAAGGCCAGTGGACACTGCAGGCGGAAAGCGCAAGACAAATTATTAAATGCCAATAAAATACATAGCATATACATTCCTGTTTAGTCATAGAACTGAAATCAATAGCCTTAGAATGTTACAGTATGTTGTGACTGAAGACTTTGAAGCTTTGTAGGCCTAATTGTGCTACACTTGTTGTTTATGTTTTACACTACCATATTAGTCTATATGACCGGGACTTTCCCCATTTGTCTGGCAAACAGAGCTATTTCTGGACATTTTGACTGGCACCTAGCGAAAACTCAGCATAACACATTGCAGCTCATTGTGTAAACAGGCTGAATGTGCTGCAGTGCTATAGGGATAACAGCCTACGCCTGTCCTGGTCTATAATGTCACAAATAAATCTGTCTCCAGCACCATTCATTTTTCAATGAAAGGAATTCACAAAAGGAGTGAGGGAAGTCAATGAAAACAAATCATTTGTGGCAGATGGTCTCAGCTATGTGAAGGCCTGCAGATGAAAAGAAAAGTGGTTTTCAGTCCAGAGATATGAGTTATAAAGAGATTCCTGTATGCGCTGAGATATAACTGTACTGGTAGACACTTGTTTTATGTGTGGTGCTTATTTGTTTTGAACATAATGTTATAAACTATGAACTACATCAACGTAGCCTTAGTATACCTACATACACCTATATACGTATACCTATATTATGTATTCTTTGAAGTTTGCAGGAATCTTTCAGGTTCTTTTTGTTTCTGTGTGTATACAGTTTGTAAAACTAATATGTATTTATTTATTTATCATTATTATTATTATTACTAGACCGGCACCGGCCTACTAGAGAACGATTCAAGTCAGGAACGATGCAAGTAGGCCTACCCTTGTGTCTGTGTCGCAGAGTTTGAAGTCGGTCAGTCGGACGGTTCTCGAGATATGTGAAGACAGAGACAAAGATTTTGTGCAATTATAGTAAATTAGGATTATTATTATTATTATTATTAATTTGTAGAAGAAAGCATTTAAAAAGGACCTGGTGTTGTTTCTAGGCAGAGGTGCCTTCGGGCACTCTGAGCAGTGTTCGTGGATTGGGAATCCGACAGGGTATTGTGTCCTTGTTGCTAGTTGCTAGATAGCATGCCATGTGAAAAACCTCCACACGCATTACGCTCTCCTGATGAAACTCCGAACTGTCAGGTGAAAAGAAGCAGCTGATGACTCCATGAGTATTGGAGAAGACATGTCATTGTCTACATGTCATTGTTTCTCCCCAATACTAACAGTGGAGGTTGGCAGTGACAGGAAACACAGTACAGGAAATTGGCAATGATTATGGGATAGTGATGAACAAATACATTTTAATAGGACAACAAAGGACCAACTTGTTTTAATCATTTTAAGATATCCCTATTTTAAGATAAAAACAAGAAAATAAAAAAAATACAGAATTATCTAAATATAAAAAGAATAGCGAAAATAGCAAATCTACAAGCTGACAAAGTGCTTGTACTGTAGATTGGCTTCTCTTTGCGTTCACTGTGGTGAAGTGGCTTAAGTGCTAAAAACATTCTTAAAGGAGTAGTTCACCCCAAGAATGATTTATTTTCTATGATTTTTTCAAGTAATCTTTTGGGTGAACTACCCAATATATTTTAAGTTGAAGTATTGATCATGTTACTTTGGTTTGCTGCTTCCTAGATAAACTGGCAAAATTGTGAAAGGGGTCTCGTTACATGTGATTACAGTTACTTTGCACAAATTGAGCTAAGCAACAGACACATACCAACATACTATTGGTATGTGCATTAATCCACCGCAAGTTGTTGCTCTCCCAGCAAGTCCCAGTTATTCAGTCAGTTTGTAATGATGCTGAATTTGGCCAAATTCTCACTGAAGTCACTGGAATGGCCATTAAATAAAATATGCCTACTCTCACAGAATATAATGATCACAAATCTTTTAGAATGTGCATTGTATTTGATGTGACACTTCAAAGCGTGATGCTAATTCAGATCTATTTGACGTCAAACACTACTGTAAATCCTTGCAATTGTGCAATCAAAACATTATGTGGCCTTTTTAATTCTCACAC
>NC_139950.1:28003904-28176404 GCF_963454915.1 Gymnoscopelus microlampas
ATAGGGATCCTCAGTGAAGTATGTAAGGTAATTCTGAGTTAAAAGGACACCCCCTGGCCTGGACCGCTGGCGTAGTGGTCTAGGCACCCAGGCTCATTTTAGCTTGATAGTGTGTCGTGGGTTCGAGTCCCGACGGCCTTTGCTGCATGTCACTCCCCATCTCTCTCTCCCCATTTCCTGTCAGCCTACTGTCCTATTGAATAAAGGCATAAAAAAAAAATATATATATATATATTTTTTTAAAGACAAAGAACACCTTCTACACCTCCACTGTGTCTCTCTTGGCCAAAGACGTTCATCTGGTGTAATGTTGAAGAAGGCTTTGTGCCGAGGCGCATAAGTAGTTCTGTATGCTGCCAAGCCAACTAAATAAAAGTGCCTGAAGGAAACTTACGGGAGTGCTGGTAATCCCTCTGACTGTTAAAGAACTTCTATTTAAGAAAACTTGTAGAAACTAGCCGATCTACAAGCTCACGGCCGGATCTGTGATGTGTTGTGAGCTTGTAGATCAGCTTTTCTTTTTGCTGTTCATAGTACGACAAAGTACTGTATGTATATAGGGAACAGAAGGAATAAAGCACTGGAGCATCTCGGACGATTAACTGCCTTTTTATTTACAAGGTTTTTCTAAGTACTGTATATATAGAAATGACTAACATTTCGATGCCAAGTGCATCATCACCAGAGTCATCTACTTGCATATATGTATACGTGTAAGGGATTAAGTGTTTAAGCAAATGAACCCTAGTAGCGTCCCTATTCTGGGAATGTCATAATAGCAAACATTTGGTGAGAATAACAGCTCACAGTAGATTGTCTATTTTCGGCAAACAGATTTGGTGTAGAGGGAAGCAAAGCAAAGCAAAGCAAAGCAAAAGCAAAGTTTGTTGTTTACCCAGGGTGTCGGACTAAGTACGAAACTTGTTTCCAGCCGGACCCTGCATGGAAGCCTTGCTCAAGGGCTATTCAGCGGTGATTCATGATTGATGTGATGTATTGGGGAATCGAACTAGGGACCTTCCGGTATCAAGGCCGCCCCTCTAACCACTAGGCCACCGCTGCCACCGCTGGGAAAAGGGTGGGGACAAAGTATAGACCCCTGGGGGACCCCAGTTAACAAATTATATAGGGATTCCACTATATAACCACTGAAACCCTCATTATATAGGGTTTCAGTGGTTAAGTTACAAAGAAGTTACCGTTTCTACTTAGAATTACCTGCCCACGCCTTTCTATAGTTTCCATAGTTCCTTATTTTCACAGTGAATGCAAAAATTATATTATGTGTTTTTTGTTGGAGACCATGTGTTCATGTTTTGCATGTGTGGGAGTTTGCTCGTGTGCAGATAGATGTTTGTCCTTTGTGCAGTTTTGACCAGATGTGTCCTGATTTGCATCACTGTTCTTTACACTTCATCACACAGAACATTCTAATGAAGCCAGAACATCGCAGTGAATGCAGTGTTTTATTTCTCTTTAAGTAACAGTTTGTGAGCTAGTCTATATTTCAATGAATAGGTGATACAGTAACAATGGCTTTTACAGTGGCAATGCATATCATTTTCTCCCTCATTTGGTCATTTCCAATTCCCCCATCTGTCCTCCTACGGTCCCTGTCTCTGCCACACCTCCACCGTTGGCCTGGGGAGGGTGTAGACAACCACATGCTTCCTCTGATACAGTTGTCAGCCGCTTCTTTGCACTTGACAGCGAGGGCTTTCACCAGGAGAGAGAGAGAGTGTGTGTGTGTGTGTGTGTGTGTGTGTGTGTGTGTGTGTGTGTGTGTGTGTGTGTGTGTGTGTGTGTGTGTGTGTGTGTGTGTGCGTGCGTGCGTGCGTGCGTGCGTGCGTGCGTGCGTGCGTGCGTGCGTGCGTGCGTGCGTGCGTGCGTGCGTGCGTGCGTGCGTGCGTGCGTGCGTGTGTGTCATGTGTCTTGGGGAATGTGATGTGTGTGCCTTAATGTGCATGTCTTCTTAATTGTCATGTACTGTAAGTGTGCTTCAGGGTGTATGTATGTGTGCACAAGCAGTACATACCGACATAGGTTATGCATGACATGTGTCCTGTGTGTGTGTGTGTGTGTGTGTGTGTGTGTGTGTGTGTGTGTGTGTGTGTGTGTGTGTGTGTGTGTGTGTGTGTGTGCGTGTGCGTGTGCGTGTGCGTGTACGTGTACGTGTACGTGTGCGTGTGCGTGTACGTGTGCGTGTGCATGTGTAATGTGTTTCTTATTGCAGGTGGTACAGATGGGATATGGGTTTATAATAATGGACACTTATCTTTTTATGATCATTTTATCATTGTACTTACTGCGCACTAAACTAAGGACACAGAGAGATGACGGGAGGAGAGAAATTGAGAGAAAAAGAGGAGACAAGGTGAGAGGAGAGGAGGTAAGAAGACAGGTGGTTGAAGGAGCAGAGACAATTAGCGAGCACAAGGAGAAGAAAAGATGAGAGGACAGATGGGGTCAGTAATGTAGTAGAGAGGTAGAGAGGTGAGGTACACTGAGCAACCATACAGGTCCATTTTTACTCTCCCAGAGCTAAACCAACACTCAGGATTTTGCAGTGTACACCAACTGTTGAAAACAATCCAAACTTCTCTCCTTTATCCTCCTCTGCCTCCAATCTCCTACCTCCGTCTCTCTCTCTCTCTCTCTCTCTCTCTCACACACACACACACACACACACACACACACACACACACACACACACACACACACACACACACACACACACACACACACACACACACACACACACACACACACACACACACACACACACACACACACACACACACACACACACACACACACATTTTGATCATCTCTTCTCTCTCCATTCACCTTACACGCCCCTCTCTCTTTTTGAGGAAGAATAGGGAGAAAAAAGGCAGAAAGAAGGATCCCTCGTTCATTCTGTCCATCCTGCCTTCCCTCTCTCTCTCTCTCTCCATCACTCCCACTATCTTCTCAGGGTTCAGCCATGTCATGTTGACGCCCACGTCAACTCCAACATGCCACCGCAGTTTCCATGGTAATTGAGTAGCAACCACACTACATAAATACATACTTCCACTCATTAGGAGTCTCTTCAGGAGAGATCTGTGGAGGTTTTTTTCTCGCAGGACGATACCTGTAAATGCAATTATCACATACAGAGCCTTTGTTTGCCCTGGGTAAGCGGAATGATAAATGGACCCAGAGCGTAATAAATCATATCAGCCCTATAGGGCTTGTTCAAGTGTCACCATGTGCTGGACACCGCGAGTGACCTCGCTGCAGAAGGAACATAACATGACAGACATGGACGAAAAAATCAGCAGCCAAACACGGTGGCTGTGAATTGGTGATGTGTAGGTCTCAATGACCTACTGTATACCTGACCACAACTTTTATTAACTACTTGAACTCTAGGGTCCCTGTTCTAAAATAGCAGATGTTAATAGAAGAAGGTAGACAATGATATTTGGTGTAGAGCGAAAAAAAGGACTGAACCAAGTAGAGCTCTGGGGGGTAAGAAAAGTAACAGGACTGTGGCAGCCACGCTCACGACTCAATGGTAATTGAGTAACCACTTACGTCACTGTGTTGCGCAACATCTCACCACTATTCTACTATAATATTGTTCACTTCTCTCACTCTGTGCTTCTGTTCCAGGCTGTTGTGTAAGTACACTGCTGTTACCCTCCGTCACGCTACTGGAGGTGGCACAAACATGGAGTAAAATAATCCATTTGAAATTCCTAGTTAAGTTGGGTTAGGTTTAGGGTTAGGGTTACCCTAACCCTTCCAGTACGACCCAGAAACCAAGAGACAGGGCCTGCAGTGAGTGAGGTGAGTGCGGGCGCGTTGTCATGGTGGAGCATCCATGACATGTCACAGAGCCTGCCTGCTGCGCCGAACCTACTCATGGAGGCGATTGAGAACGTGCTGATAGAAGTGCTGGTTGACTGTCTGACCCTGAGGAACGAACTCATGATGGGCCACTCCCTTCTGGTCGAAGAATGCGATCAGCTTGACCTTGATCTTTGATTTGGACATGTGCACCTTCTTGGGTCAGGTTAAAGTTGTGGTCTTCCACTGCAGGCTCTGTCTCTTGGTTTCAGAGTCATATATACTGGAAAGGTTAGGATTAGGGTTAACTCTAGCGTGACAGACCTGGACCCCAGAAAGAATAGTCTCCACAACGGTGTAGACTTATGGGGATTCTTAATAAACAATAAACAGCAGTGTAATTACACAACAGCCTGGAACAGAAGCACAGAGTGAGAGAAGTGAACAATATTATAGCAGAATAGTGATGAGATGTCGTGCAACACAGTGAAAAAAGCAGTTACTCAATTACCATTGAGTCATGAGCGTGGCTGCCACAGGCCGGTTACTTTTCTTGCACGCTTCATACTGTAGGTGGATGGTTTAAAGCGGTAGTTCCATGGTTTTGCACTTTTCCTGTTTTTCATGTGAGGTTGATAGAACTTCATTAAGCACCCTGGTGGTGTTTTTATTGTGTTTTATGTCTTCTCTGACTATTTTGAGTTTCTTCCTGGAGGCTGAAACCTTGAGGGTCAAACGTGCCAATAGAAAAACAGCGCTTTAGTGACGTAGTAAAAACATACCCTCCCCCTCATTATCATAACACAACAGGTGTGGGCATGAGGAGGAGGAGGGACTAGGACAGGTGGGTGGTGCTAAGGTGGTGGAGGAGGTGCTAATGTGAGAACTAGGTATACTTAATGAACTGGAGGCGTGTCCACATAAAAACATAATTTTAACAATTTCTGTACACTTTTTTGAACAAATCTTCCTCCTAGTATAACCATAATACCTGATGATTATGTTTTAGGGGGGGGAAAATCACTGAAAATCACGGCACCCCGTCTTTAAGTAAGTGGTTAACCTGGTTGAGCCGCTGTTTCTAGGCAAGGCTTGTAGGTTCCCACACCCAACCTACTATTTATTTAATGCTTTGAATTATTTTTTAAATGTTTACACATACATTTACCTAGTTTTGTAAGCTACGGTAGGCTACTGGATATTGCATATATGATGTGTGTGTGCATGTGTGCGAGTGCGTGTGTGATCGCGTGCGTGCGTGTGTGCTCGCCTGCGTGTGTGTGTGCGTATTCAATTGAATCAACAGATAAAATATGTTTCATATACAGTAGGGTAGGCTTTAGTGAACCCATAAGAAGAAGGATTGACTAATGTTTATATTTGTGTGTATAATATTTATAGAAATCGCTAAAAGACAATTCTGGTGATCTAAAGTGATATGCAGTGCATTATGGAATGGAAATGAACACTGCTGTAGCATATTCACTGCATCAAAACAATTGAGTTTTTAAGTTGTTTTGTTGATTACAAAGTTGTGAATTGTAATGTTGTTTGTGGGCAGAAACATATGCTGAACATGGAACTCTGAATTATTGTGCAATTAAAATGGCTGAAAAGCGTCTCTGCGTGCATAGCCTGTGGTTGAGAAGAAAGCTCACAGATGATAAAGAAAATCTTGAACGAAAAGCTGTCGGCTTTTGCAATGTGCAAGCCGATTATTGAATATTTATTGTAGTAGATAGGTGATAGGTGGGGCCCTAGTGACTCACTTGATAAGAGTGCATACCACATAAATATGGCCATTGTCCTTCCTGCAGCCAGCCTGGGTTTGAATACAACCTAAGGCTCTTTGCTGCAGCATACTTTATGTGTGTAGCATACTTGTGCATACTTGTCTGTGTGTAGCCATTTTATGACATCTTCCACTACTTTTGTTTTTATATTTTACCTGTGTGTATTTTGCCTTTTTTCCCATGTGTGTTTCTGTGTTTCATTTCATTTCACTGAGTTGAGTAATCCTGTATTAAAATGGGCTAATGGGAGGGCCGGCAGGCACAATGGGTACTCTGACAAAGCCCCCGACACTATGACTCAGGCATATCGTGAGTTGTGAGCTTATAGATCATCTATTCTCTAATAGCCAAAGTATAAAATAGGGTTAAAGTGGTTAAACTGTTCCTCTTTTTGCTGGGTACCTCCTGGAACCCTCTAAAGCACCCTTGGGGTCCCCTGACCACACTTTGAGAACCAGTGCCAGCATAGAATGAGATGTTTTAATGATCCATGTAATAAAAAGCAAACCTGTCATGTTGTTGGGTCAGCCATCTAGTCAGCCTGTGGCGAAACAATGCTTGCACAATCACAGACAGGTACGGGCGCGTGCACACACACACACACACACACACACACACACACACACACACACACACACACACACAGGGCGCCGTGCCACCACAGGTGAAATAGAGAAAGAGTGCGTGCGTGCGTGCGTGCGAGCGTACATGCCTACATTGCCTGGCCCCGGGCCTGTGCAGAGGTCCCTCAACATATGATGCATGTTTGAGCATTCCGGAAAATCTTCTTCCTTGGCCCAAGTGCACACGAAATTCGGTCTGATTGGTCAAGCAGTTTACGAGATTAGCAGGCCACATACACAAACACGCATGCACGCAGGCAGGCGCGCACACACGCACACACGCACGCACGCATGCATGCACACAGACATGCACACACACAGGACCAAAAACATTAGCTCCATCCCCAGCCTTCGGCCTAGCGGAGATATTAAACTCATTTGCTCTCGTAGTAGCAGATGGGTACACATATAGCTGATGTTTCACACATCACTGAATCATACCATATACCCTCTCCCTCACACACACACACACACACACACACACACACACACACACACACACACACACACACACACACACACACACACACACACACACACACACACACACACACACAGTGTTAAGTTAGCTCACACTTCCTACAGTCACGCACACACACACACACACACACACACACACACACACACACACACACACACACACACACACACACACACACACACACACACACACACACACACACACATATAGTGTGAATTATAGTGTCTTGTTGTGCCAAATGCATAATATTGTAGCTGTTTATTTCTGTAGGCCTAATAAAACAATTCCAACTCCTGTCAGTTTAATTTCAATAAGAAGCACCTGTCAAACTATGTTAGCAGTGTAATGATGGACTACAAGGCAGACAAAGGCATGCCATCCCTCTACTTTCAGGACATAATAGTAACAAGGGCTATTTGTTGTCTTTTATAAGATTATCATGCACGTAAACATGCACGTACTACAAGATTTTAAAATAATGGTGCATCACATACTACAGGATTGTAGCATTAAGATAATCGGGCTTACAAAGCTAAATAGAATGCAGCCATGAGGATAAAACAACTGTAGAGCAAAAATATAATTGTATAATAAAGATCAATAAACACTAGGATCAATTGAAATCAAATGTATAAACATAAAAAGGTATAGACCTACAAGGAAATAAATGCAGATAAAGAGGGGCAATAAAACTTAGAAATGGCCTTGAAATAAATGTAGGTTTTCATAAGTGATTTAAAAGATGACACTGACTTTGTTAGACTTAGATCCTCAGGCAAGGGCGTTCCAAAACCTGGTGCCCCGGCCGCAAAAGCCTGATCACCCCAGGCGATGAGGTGAATTTTAGGAACAACCAAGACAGCCCAATCCGAGGATCTAAGGCTACGTTCAGGCTCACACGGGACCAGCATATCTAAAATGTAACTGGAAGCCTGGCCTTGCAAGTAAAATCTTAAATCTTTTTTTTTGTAACAATATTGCTACAGAATTTTGCACCAGTTGAAGACAGGAGATAGCCCACGCCTCTTCTCCCACACACTTATCTTCTAACACAGAACAACTGTCTGTCCCTTCCCTAAAACACCCTGGCTAGTGCTCTAAGCATCTTTCTCCCTCCTGGATCCCAAGCTGGAATGAGCCCCCCACACACACACCCTGTCACGATTGCACACTCACTCCCCATTTTCCACGCACAGCCTGGAAACTCACCTCTTCACACTCCACCTCACCCCGTAGCAATGCCCATTCTTTGTATCCATCTTATCGCTATGTATTTTGATAGATGCTAGCTATACATGCAGATAATGATGGTTCATGCCATTTGCTCTGATCTTGCAGTGCACTTGTAAGTCAAATGTGGATAAGAGCGTCTACTAAATGTTTACATTTAAATGGCATCCACAATAACATTATGCTGTTAGTTAATAATTAATAATATTAATATTAATAATTGTATCCTCTTTAGTTGTGCTCATAATTTAGAATTTATCCTTAGGGCAGTGCATGCCATTAATACAGTTAACCGGGGAGCAGTTAGGAGTTAAGCGTCTTGCTCAGGGAAACTTTAACACATTAACTGGGTGTATAGGGGGCGGATGGGTGACTTTCCCATTCCCAGACGGCCTTTCTATCCACTCAGCTACGGCCAGCTACGTCTACCTCCGAATGTTAGGAGTCCTATCCAACATTCTTCCACTTTTCTGTCTTCATCAGACACAAAAGCCTATAAAATGACTTACTGTTCTGTAATTTACATTTGTACACTCTCAGAGTTAAATGAACTGATGATTTTGCTGTGTAGATGAAAGGCGCTATATAAATGCACCATTTACCATTTACGTGAGATGTGCTGTATGTATGCTGGTGTAAGTTTGGCATAGCTTGTCAAGGCAGCTAGCAAACGCCCATATGAGGATCTTCAGGCTGTCATTAGCCACTGTGGTTTTGTGTTAATCATGTTCCATTTCCTTTTCCATTTAGAATTCAGACATTAGCTGATGCTCTTGCCCAGAGAGCAACATTCAGCAAGTGCAACCATAACTTCAGTTATGCCCACCACAATAGGGGTTGTGGGTTTGAATCTACCGTGGTGCATCTGGCTTTGTCAGGAGTCTATGTGAACACACTTGGTCTGTGTTTCGGGGGAGGGAAGCCGGGCGGGGAGGGTGCTATTGGTCACTGCACGTAATCCTACGGGCTGGGATAGCACCTGTCAGCGGGGATTGTTGGGCGGTAGGAGTAGGACGAAGGCTCTACGTCCTCCTGGTGGGGGCTCCTCACTGGCAGATGAGTCAGTAGGATACAACAGCAGTGACAACACAGAAATGTGTGTGGGAGGAATCAATTGGCATAACAACTAAATTAGGGAGAAAAAGGGGGTAAAAAATAATTGGCTACTCTAAAATAAATTCAAATATAGCTGCAAGCAGCGATAATACGGGGCCAGTGAATGGAGAGAGAGAGAGAGAGAGAGAGAGAGAGAGAGAGAGAGAGAGAGAAACAAACAATAGATTGATGAGAGAGAGAGAGATGGAAACAGAATGGTTTGATTGGACATCTCAACCTATTGCCATTAACAGGATTCGAACTCTCAACCTTCAGACTAATAGGCTGCAACACTACCTATAGTGCTATAGCTTTGTCCAGGCTGATATTGTCTGTTGAAGATCATAAACTCTTGCCTTCTTTCATGAACCAAGCCCCTGTTTCACTAACACTAAGATCACTCGTTCACAAACCATTTGCCAATGAAGAAATTGTACATCTCCTCAGAACCAAAAACTAGTGAAAGTAGCCGATCTACAAGCTCACAAACCATGAAAAGTTGTGAGATTGTAGATCAGCTATTTTCAGAATGAAGTATGTCATACATTGAAAAAACGTACTCTCAAATAAGCATTTCAGGTTATCTTTACCATTTGCACATGTATTCATTGATACAATCATGTTGTTTGCAATTCAACTTAAATTGAGTCTGCATCAAGTGAGGCTTGAACTGGCGACCTGTGACCTTGTGAGGCATTCATTTAAGGGAGACGCCATTGGACCAACAGACAAGTAACTGTGAAAAAGGAGATCACACAGATGATACAGTTTCACGCAAATAGCTGAAAAATCCTGGGTTTAAGTGATTTTCAAACTGCTCAAAATTGCGGACAATCTAAGGGCGGAGCTTACTGGTCAAAGCGATAGATGTGTTCCTCATGAGTCAAGGCACAAGTGTAAGCAAGTTTCACGACTTTCGACCAAACGAGGCATGACTTTTGCCTGTTTAAAGTTTGCATTTAAAAAAAATTGCTATAGCGCCCCCCTTTGGCCAATTGGAGTGAGATTGGTTTCAGTGATATTTGGAATGACTCTCTACATCACTGCAACGTTTCAAAGAAATGTGAGTCTGCATGTATGTGTTAGGGGCAGATGAATAATTTTCATAAAACTGCAATAGTTAAAATCTATTTCCTCCTGGGATTTTTGAGTAATCTGCACGAAACATTTTACACATGAACTTAGGACCTTTGCCGACAAAACAAAAGCGGCGGATTTTCCATAAGTGAAAAAATGCAGAAGTTAGGAGCCAATGACTGTTTTTCATATAATTCAAAATGATGGGCGATCTAAAGGTCAGAGGTCAAAAGTCAGACCACAAAAGTTGTCGGGCATGAAGAGACGCATGTGTGTATCGAAGTTTCATGGTTTTAGCTCAAACAGGGCATGAGTTGTACCTGTTCAAAGTTGGCACTTTCAATTGAGTGCTATAGCGCCAGCCTTTGACGAATGAGTGTGAGAATTATTTCTTGGTAGTTTTTCATGAGCATCTACCATATGGCCGAGTTTCGTAAAAAGCGTAAGCACGGTTCAGCCAGAACTGGCAAAAACAAGTATTTTTCAAACTGCTCAAAATTGCGGAAAATCTAAGGGCGGAGCTTAATGGTCAAATCGATACGTGTGTTCCTCATGAGTCAAGGCACATGTGTAAGCAAGTTTCACGACTTTCGGCCAAACGAGGCATGACTTATGCCTGTTTAAAGTCTGTATTTTCAAAAAATTGCTATAGCGCCCCCCTTTGGCCAATTGGAGTAAGATTGGTTTCAGTGATATTTGGAATGACCCTGTACATTTCTGCAAAGTTTCAAAGAAATGTGAGTCTGCATGTATGTTTTAGGCGCAGATGAATAATTTTCATAAAACTGTAATAGTTAAAATCTATCTCCTCCTGGGATTTTGGAGCAATCTGCATGAAACGTTTAACACTTGAACTTTGGACCTCTGCCTACAAAAATTTCCAACGGATTTTCCATAAGTGAAAAAATGCAGAAGTTAGGAGCCAATGACTGTTTTTCATATTATTCAAAATGGTGGGAGATCTAAAGGTCAGAGGTCAAAAGTCAGAGGGTGAAAGTTGTTCAGCATGAGGAGACGCATATGTGTATCCAAGTTTCATGGCTGTAGGTCAAATAGGGCATGAGTTGTACCTGGTCAAAGTTGGCATTTTCAATTGAGTGCTATAGCGCCACCTTTGGACGAAAGATTGTGAGAATTATTTTTTGATCGTTTTTCATGACCATCTACCATATGGCCGAGTTTCGTAAAAAGCGACAGCGCGGTTCAGCCAGAACTGCGAAAAGTGGCAGAAGTAGAAGTGACAGAATACTGCCAATAACAAAACAGGTCCAGAGCTGAGCTCTGGCCCCGTAATTAACTGCAACTGCATATTTGGGGCTACATCTTCCCCCCTCCCATTTGGAGATTTCAGGGGGCATTTTGGCCCTTTAACCTTTGTATGTTTCCTACACTGCAGGCAACCAATAGTAAGGATTTCTTGGATTCGAGCCATAGTCCCCAGACATGTTCCTGTGATCCTTGAAGATTAGATAAGGGGGGGTGACAGGGGTTAAGTGGAAGGATATAGCTTTTTTTGTCTTTCTTCAATAAATCAAGACACAGGTAATTTAAAGTGTGTAGGAAAATAAAGGATGTGAATCGGATTCAGAAGCAACCAGAGGATCGCAAGATACAGTAGCCTACTTGTTGAGGAAACAACAAGTTCAGTTTAAGACAGATGGCAGAGAATGACTTTGTCATTTCTCCACAGGACACAGAAGAACCCCACTGTGGAATTATTCCATTCATAAAGCTTTTCTCAGATTGGAACGATAATAACAATACTTAAAGTATTATGATTTTTATCCTGTTGTGAGAAGGACATACACTACTGTTTGTGGAAAAACATGTCTGCTCTCGGCTCAATTATGCATTTTACGAAGCTGGTGGAGTTGCTCTGAAGCCTTTGAGAACAAGGTCTCGAAACACAGAATGCATCGATTTAATTGTTTTGGTCAGATTTTCACATGTTCTCGAGCGTCACAATAGAACGATAGGATTCCGGTAAAAAAATCGATTCAGCCTTGTGATTCTATAAACAAATTCTCTCTGCTCCATTCTGTGAACATGGACAGAGTGAAGACTTTCCCCATGATTTCATCGTCTTTGTGATATTTTTAATTATCATAATTGTTTTTATTTGTTCCATTTCAAGCTATAGCATTTGCTGTTTTCATTAATATTTCCATTTCCCCTGATTCCCCTGATTTCCCCTGCAAAAAGTGCAATAAATGAATCCAAACTAACCAATGTAAGGTAATATGTCTCAGCTACATAAATGACTTATTATTTTTATAATCAACTTAACTACATTTTCTTTGTCCTTGTGGAGTTTAAAATACTCAGGAATGGGGCACACTGGTAGTAGACCGGATAGTGTGTCGGCCACTTCATTGCAATGTTCGATTTTGGCTGGAGACCTGTGGTGCATGTCCCTCCCCCTCTCTCTGCCCTCAGTTTCCTGTATCTCTATTGTCCTAAGTGAGGCTCTTCATCAACCAAGAACATATATTAGAAGAGATCCCTGCCCCCCTAATTCCTATTTGAATACCTATTCATCTATATCTTTATAGAGTTGTGTACATATTTAGTTATTTATTCATCTTTGTCCAATGCTGTCAAGCTTCAAAAGCTTTCGGTCTGCGTTGGACAGCTTGGTTTGTCCACCAGCTGTGAAAAATAACCACACGTTTGATGTCATTTTGCCTTTTGAAAGGATAAATGTTAGCATGCAACAAATGTTTTCTGCAAGCTGTAGCATGATACGAGAAAAGTCAAGTTCAGGTAAGTGTTTTTTTTACTTCCTTGATACGGTCCTTTCCTTGAACAAAGGATAGGCGTGTATCATTAATAATGGGATTTAAGCCACTGCATCTCAAGAGTAATAAAATAAACACCCACAGTATGTCACGTGTCATTCTGTTTCTCTACTTTCTCCTTTTAAGTGTCTCCCCACTATACTGTCAAATAAATCAGAAATGCCCTAAAAAATAATCTGGAAAACTGGAAATAGGCTTATGGCGGCCACCAGTTCAAATCTCTGGACCATGGAAAATGCTATTAAGCTGTGGATTCAAAGTGAAGCTGGCTGATGCTGCAGAAGAGTATCGGTGCTATTTCAGTTTCCAGTAAATAAATAGAGGTTGCCAATACGTTTTTATTTTATTTTGCCGTTGCGGGTTCAGTGCCATGCACAACAGTACCTCAGCAAGTTCCCAGATATAATCTGGAATAAATCTGTCTAATATAATCTGTCTCTGGAATATTGTTGGACTAGGTCAGGATTTAGCCATGGTCTTCTCATCCCTATGACCTTCCCCCTATTAACTTTCCTATTGTCTGTTTCCCCTACACTGTCTTCCATACAAATGAACAAAAAAGTGTGACTTCACGCCTATATAAAAGAAGAATGTACCACTACAGAAATGAAGGCAAGATGGAGTATTTTTTAACCGGTTCTGTGAATTCCAAACACCGTAGCCTGCCCCATAATGCAATTTAAGAATGAACTCAAACATTCCAAACAATAGATGAAAGGAACTTTTACCTTTTTAGTACAAAAGCTTGGTAGAATGGCTTAAACATGACAAACTAAAATCAGGGCTATAAAGTAACCTTGCAAACCAACATCCTTTTATGCCTCCAGTGTTGTCAATTAACCTAATGAATCTGGCAATTAATCAACTTGACCTGGTGATTAAGGAGCAGTCCACCAAGTAATTGGGAGTGGCCATTGCAAGGAGTTTACATTAGCGATTGAATCTGGCACCGACACACATGCTGTTGCAGTTCTTATACACCATGTATTAAAAGGGCTATGGGCTATAGGTATGACCTGATACACACACACACACACACACACACACACACACACACACACACACACACACACACACACACACACACACACACACACACACACACCTCCATCATTCTTTGACTGATTACTGTGCACAGAAGGTCAAGCTTTTGGCTCTGTCGAGACTGCCATCCTTTTAAAATCTTCATTGCCAGTGGAAATTGAGCCTTGATTCAATTGAAGTGAGGATTCAACTGATTGCTATCTTTTTCTTTTTTTTTTTAAGAAAAAAAGTGACTGGCTTGGGAAACCCGGAAAAAGGAATAAAATGTGATTCAGCAAATCTACTGGGAACTGAGAACTTCCCCCTCTCTGCACTCAGCATCATGTCCCTCTCATATCCTAAATAAAGCTAAAACTGTCCAGATCAAAAACCTTTGAGAGACATTACTGACCAGTATCATACATTTTCTCAAATGCTGTGATATAACCAACAATGTCAGTTTTAGTGCTGTGGTTTTCCTGATTTGGTATGGTTATGTGATGTCAGCATATACAGTAACAAGTACACTCTGGCATGATATTTCAATTGTTTTAAACAGAGGGGATGTGGTATTGTTGTGGTTGCACTGAGAGGCTAACATGCTTTTAGTGCTGAGACTACAAAGCAGTTCTGTGGTCAACACCACTTTAACTGAGTGCAACACCAATGACAAAGGAGTTGTTTGTTTTTTTACAAACCCCAGTATTTAACTGATGAGATAAATACTATGATTGCATTCCCAACATATGTATGGTTTGCTTACGAGCAGGTGGTGTTGGCTTTGTGCAAATGTACAAGTGTGCATTGCATTGACCAAACCATGAGCAGAGCAGGGCACATAATATCAGTCCAAGATCATAGAAATCTGCTTTAGGGGCACCCTGGAGATTCTACCGGTTAATGCGTCAACCATGTAACTGCAGCATCTTGGGTTCGATGTTGGATTTCTGGCTCAGGACCCATGTTACACGTCATCCTGCTTCTCTACCATGTTTTTCCTCTCTCTTTACTGCACAGCAAATTTGTGTGATTGGTTCAACTCTGAAACCTGATTGTCACCCGCCAGGCCGAAAGGCATGGCCGAGACTATGTTTTGCACCCTGTCCGTCCGTCCGTCCGTCCGTCCATCCATCCGTCTGTGAACAGCTAATCTCCGGCACCGTTGGCTTGATCGCAGCGAAACTGTGCACACACACTCCCTGGATGCCAGAGCTGAACCTCTGCCCCAAATATTCTACATGGGCCTGTTATAGCGCCACCAGGAGGCCGGTTTTTGCAAAACAAATTATTGGGCATATTTTGTCCAAACATCACGCAAATCGGTACACAGTATCTCTATATTCATTAAACGAAACAGATCTTTCAGATTTTTCATATTTCATCCTGATTGGCTAAGATTGGCCTCCAAAGTTTGCAGGAGTGGTCCGTTTTGAACAAAATGCCTCAAATCATGAACACAGCGTGCGATTTCCGTGAAATCTTGCACGCACATTCCCACTAGGCCGAGGAAGAAATTACACCTTTTTTTTTTTTTTTAAATCAACCTCACGGTGGCGTTGTAACAGGCCGATTCGTGTTTTTACCTATAACTGCACAGATCTGTGTAAAACTTTGTATGTGCACTCCCTAGAGGCCAAGAAAAAACCTTTGCCCTGCATTTTTCACATCTGCCTTTTATAGCACCACCAGGAGGCCGACTGAAAAACACAGTTTTTTATGTTACTCCTTCAGATTTTATCCAACTTTCACGCAAATCGTTACACATGATCTCTATAGTCATGTGATTAAGATGGATCTGTTTGATTTTTCATATTCCATCCTGATTGGCTGAGATTGACATCTAAAGTTTGCAGGAGTGGCCCGTTTTTTAACAAAATACCGCAAATCATGAACGCAGCATCCAATTGTGGTGAAACTTTGCATGCACATTCGCACTACGTTGAGGGACAAATGCCACCCTTTTAACATTGCCCTATTATAGTGCCACCAGGAGGCCGATTTTTGCACCCTTTCTTTATATTACTCCTACACATTTTGTCCAAACATCACGCAAATCGGTACACATTATCTCTATAGTCAGTGATCAACTTATCCCAACATTGCTGGCCCACAACCTACCTGACCTGGTGGAGAACTATGCTACGAGTAGCACTTTTTCTAGTTTATACTTAGTTATACGGCACGCCAGTTACATACAGTGTCTCCTCACAAGTTCACAATGCATCGTGTGACACTGGCGAGCAACTAAGTATAAATCAGGCCTTTTTCCAGTTTCAGTTTATCTAATGGCCTTTTCTGTCCCTTTATAATAGAGCATAAAACACCTTAAAAAAGGCCTCCAACTTTAGTACAGTATTGAAATGTAATTTTCAATTGCCACAACAACAGCAGTAGTCATTAGCAGTTCATGCTACAGGCCTGTTTTACTGAAACCATTTATGAATAATAGGTGTTCAAAAGACAGAGGAACTTACTGTTCTCCTGTGGCTGTTAGTTCCTATTGGTCCCCGGAACACGCCCTTGATGCTCCTCAGCTGGCCATCACGAAGGTGGGTGGAACTGATTACGATATAGTAGCACGCCATTGGATCTCCTGGGGTTCCATATGCTGACCTCACCTGTCAACCAATGTCTGTCTGTCTGTCTGTCTGTCTGTCTATCTACTCTCACTTTGTGGAACAAAGTGAAAGAAGAAGAGAAAGTCCAGAAAAACTCCTGTTCCCTCGCTTCTCTTTCCAACTATGTTCTCTGCAATGTCTCTCTCCTCATCAAGTGATTGGAAAGAAAAGAGTGGGATTTTATCACTATTTCCCCCTAATCTGTCTCCACTTTTTTGCTCTCTCCTCATCCCTCTCTCCTGGTCTCCCTCTTTTGCCTTTTTGCTTTTTATACAAATTCCACTTACGCTGACAACATCAATTTACTTATTTTTGTCTCTCCTCTCTATCTTTCTCTGAGTCTAAAAACCTTTCTATCTGTATTTCAGTCTTTCTCCAACTCTTCCTTTCTGGCATAATCTTTCAACCTGTAAATATTCAAAATGTCCCAAGTTTTAAATGTATCCGTCCCTCACGTCTTCCACTTTTCAATTTCCTCCAAGTCTCTACTCTGTCTTTCACTCCGTTTTCCTTCTTGCCATTTGCTGTTCATCTCCATAAGTCATTCTCCACTTATCTCTTAATTTCTACAAAAAAAATGTATCTTCCCATATCTCCCTCTCTCCATTCATTCTCCTTTGTTTCTGTTTTGCCTCTGTCTGTCTTTGTCTTTTGCTCTACTTTTTTCTCCCTTTACCATCTACCTCTTCTCTACACATCTTTTTCTTTCTCACAGTCTTTCCATTTCTCTCTAGTGTCTTTTTCTCTTCCTTTTCTCCTCTGATGAGCAGGCGTGGACCTCCTGTCAGAGCTCTCCTCTCCTCCGCTGCACTGCGTGTGTTCCGTCTCTCTTTCTCTCTCTCCGCTGATCTCTCACTCCGGCCAAGAGAGCGGTTTGCTCCTCTGTTACCCGCGGTTACCATCTGCCCTTTTAATGCATGGAGCGCTGACGCTTGCTCTCTCTCTCTCGCTTGCTCTCTCTCTCTCTCTCTCTCTTCCCCCCCCTCTCTCTCTCTCTCTCCCTCTCTGTTTCACTGTTCTATCTTCCTTTTATAGAATAGCTCTCCCTTTCTCTCTCCCCCATTGCCCCCCCACCCCTTCTCCTTTCTGAACCCCCTCTCGCTTTCTTTCCAGCTGTCTGTCCCTTGGTCTCCCTGGACATATAGGATATAGGCTCCATCTACTGGTGAACAGGATAGAATACAGAATAAATTAGAGTACAAGGTTCTTACAAGTGTACAAGGAAGGAGGAAGTCAAATGAAAGAGGGAAGCATTTCAGGACTACTCTAAGGAAAGGGTTTCTTTTTAGGTAAACAATTAAAATGTATTTAGAAAATACTGATCCTGAAGAAATAATGTGGGCTTGCTGGGTAGTGTTAAACGTGTTGGTAGTATTAAAAGTGTGGGTATTATTAAGAATGTTGGTAGTGTTAACTCCGGGCAGGAATTTCATGGAGGCCATGCTGGGCCATGGCCAATGTGCCGCCTCAGTTTGGCCTTGTTCCTTTCAGAAACATATGCCCTGAGAGGCCACAGTGGCCTTGATGCCCTGTCCACACTTCCTAGGCTGATTTCACAGTTTTTCTCCTCTGCTTCAGTGCTTCTTCCCTGGGTTTTTTAACACCAGTGTCTTTTGAGGTTCAGAATTCTTAACTCCCCCTGAGAGAGAGAGAGAGAGAGAGAGAGAGAGAGAGAGAGAGAGAGAGAGAGAAAGAAAAGTACAGCATCAAAGGCCAAGTTGCCATGCCCCTAAAACTATGACATTCCAGGCCTGGTGTTAAGTATTTTAGTATTATTAACAGTGTTGGTAGTGTTAAATAGGCCTATTTGTAGCATTAAACTAAAAGTGTTGGTAATGGTGTTAGGTGTTGGTAGTAGCCAAGGCTATTAGTCTTGGTAGTGTTAACAGTTCTATTAGTGTTATGTGTGAGATGTATTGACCACACTAAAATTTGAGTGCATTGTACCTTTTGAAGAATGTAGTCAATTTCCATATCAAAAGCAGGTTCGTTGATTTAAACTTGTAAAAGTAGCAGGTGCAATGTATAGGCAGCATGGGTTTAGCAAGGTTGTTGCTAAGTTAAAGTAGGTTGTTGCTAGGGTGTTGCAAGGGTATACTAGGCTGTATCCACAAGTTTCCTAGGGCGTTGTGGGCATCACTTCCTGTCGATTTGATCAGGTATCAGGGATCAAATCGACAGGAAGTGATGCCCACAACGCCCTAGGAAACTTGTGGATAGGCTACTGGTGTAACAAGAGGTTGCTAGGACATTGCTTGATAAAACAACAAAATGAAATGTGAAAGATCATCATACCATGAGTGCAATGTTCCTTTAAGAGGAAGAGGATGAAGCTTATTTTAAACTTGAAAAACTAGCATGTGTTAATTGGTGACACTGTGGTGGAACATGGGTCCAAAACAGATGGTCATAACTTAAAGAGCAGAATTCGTAGCTACAACATATGTAATATAGAATAGAATATATATAGAAATCAGCGGATCCATGTGAGCGTTGCACAAAATATAAGAAGAAAATGTGTTTTTTTTCTCTCTCACTCTAGCTAAATTATCTTTTGCAATAGAATATATACTACACTTCTAGGCCTACTAATGGGATTGTTTTGTAATTTGCATCAATACCTTTTAATTGCTCATGACGCCACTAATAAGGCTCAGGTGCTGTGATCACATGAACCTGCGTTTGTGTGTGTGAGGTACGGACGGGCCTTGTCAGTGGATAGGAAGCGTTAATATTAGGTGAGTTTAGCCAAAGAATTTGCCTACTACGCCTTGAAAGTATGATGAGTGATTCCTTCTCTTTGTGATAAGCACTATAGACCTATTAGTGATCACTGATAAGTATTAGGCTATTGTGTATTCGTCGAATCGTCTGTCACTAAATGTTTCGATGAATTGAATACACAGGACCCCAATGGAAACAAGCCATATAGTGCTTTCTTGGGTTTCATTCTTTTTAGCATCACTTTGTAAAGAACTGTACTTTCTGTTTTTTGCTAACCGCTAAATAAAGTAGGCTATTCAATCAATCAATAACAAGTGAACATCATAGGGTGGTCAGATTTAAATGTAATTTATTGTAGCACTAAACTCATTATCCCTGATGGCTTCAGGGGTGTGTAGGTTTAGTTTCCTCTGGCCTTGGATCAAGACTAGGCTATCATAGATTTATTTCATCGAGTCTGACTCGATAAAGAAATATGATAGTCTTGATCCAAGGAAGTTTACTCTAGAAATTCGAATTAATGTGCTGTAAACCACCTTGAAATCTTTCTGATGAGATGTCTTACGACGTAGCTAGTTGAACGTTTGGTGGTGATGAGGACATGGTGTTGGCAACATTACAAGATAGAGTTGTGTCCAAATGGAATAAATGTCGATTCACGTTACAGTCCTCTTCGTGGCTCCTACTTTTGAACTTGATGATCTGTCGCCACCTAATGGAGAACTAGCCTCATATACGAGATTGATTCATTGGACCACAGACTCGTTTCTCTTTCAAATCCTGCCGAAGTTGCTCTATTTTTTAGGACGAAATGACTTTTCCAAACATTCTTGTAATTGAACTGGGCTCAAGCCAGTTGTTTATTATGCCATATTTCTTTGTTCAGAGGAATTTTATTCATGTCAGAATCGTTTTCCCCACTTTTTTTAAGGCGTTGTTTTAAACACTATATATGACTCAAATGAAATCCATCTGTCTAGAAACCATTGGAATAACAAGGACTACACCTTCATGGAGAATACTGTTGGCCCATAGGCTATTTTGTAATCTGTTCCTAAAGGGGCCATGCAGTGAATTTCAGCAGGATCTGACAAGGCTGTAATGTTTGGAATAATCCAGTGTAAGAGCGTGCCAAAATTCCTGAAAGGGGCGTCAACAAGTGTCTTTTGGTAGCGGCGGACATCTTTGAGGGGTAAAAACCAGGTTGACTTAACATTGCCCAATGCCACGCCCAATGCCAACGCCCCCCCCCCCCCCCCCCCGTGGTGACGACGCGTTGGCACGCTCTATAATGCAAGGCTAACGCAGAACATTCCTAAACCAGAGAAGTTGGAATCTTCATCAACATGTATGTTCTCTGTTCCCTTTTCAGCTTGGTCTGCAGGTTGCATTCAAGAGCTCTAGAGGTGAAGAATGGATGCATACCACGCAACGCCACAAAGGTTTGGAATTGCCAAACCATTGTTTTGCTTCCAGCAAGACCTTGCAAGTAGCTTTAGACTGAATCCAAGTGACACCCTGTCAGGTGCTGGTGCTTCCATCACAGCCTCAGCACCTCAAATGCTTAATTATTCTGTGAACCTCTGCAGTGGAGTGACTGACAGTTATTCCTCCAAAGTAGAGATGTATGAGGCAGAGCTTTCTGAGAATGAGTTGGGCACTGATGGAGATGCCGTCTTGTCACCCGTTTTAGCACGTTTTCAGGGCACAACAATGGCTCTGCCTAAAGCGATGCCACGGAACCGTGGTCATGTGTTTGACTTGGATGTCGATTATATAACTCGTCCCAGTAAGAGGGCTAGGAGTGAGGAAAATTACTTCTTGGAGATCGAATGGATTTCCATAGCCAATGGCTTCCATAGTCTAGATAAGAGGCCACAGAAAATGACTGCTCTAGGTCTGATTCAACCTAATGGACACAGAGTAGAGGAGGGGGGAATGAAGAGGAAACGAAAGGACATTATTGGACAACAGTTACACTGGCAGGGGGCTCGCATCACACAATCCTCTCTGCGACCAGAGGTAGACTCTCAGGCCTTGCTGCAACCACAGAGCCCCTACAGAACCATGGGACCAGGAATAGATGTTACACAGCTGATACCAGTAGCTGAGAAGGTACAAAGAAGGTCCCCTGAGTTTGACCAGAACCGATCTTTGGTAAGGCAACTACATTTTTCCTTAAATGTTCCATGATTGCCCTACCAGCAGCAATGCGTGGCATATGTTGATCAAGGTTCAGGTTCAAGGTGTTTTTTTATTGTTACATCTTGTGCACAGGTACATAAGAGAAAAACATATTTTTGTTCGGCTTTCTTTTGACAATATAGCCAGGTAATAATAATAAAGAGAAATTCAGTAGTTTTTATACTAGTAGGATAATAGATATAGACGTATGTATGCAAAACATGGCATATTTTATACACCATCAGCATTTACACACATCCGTTTACAGTAGGACATCTGATTCCTACTGTGCTTAAATTTAATTTCACAGTGGTTGTTAATGTTGGACTAACTTGTATAATAGTTTTCTTCTTTATGTGCTCCATACTGTAGGTAAAGCCAGCCATGAGAGTTTGTTCACCAAAGGCTGACGTCCTGTCATCGACCTCTACCTCCTTTCATCCCTACATTTCTAAGAAAAATGTGCGGCCACCAACAGCTGAGGTGACCACGTCATCAGATGTTCCCTCTCATCCCAGTGGGATCAATTTGAACAACGCTGAAACTACATTGAATGCTGCGTTACATCCACACCCCAGTGTTGCCATCGTAACAACAACTGAGCAACACAAAGGGGTCAAGACAGAGCGGCCAGAACACAAAGTTACAAGTTCAGTGCACCCAAAACCCACCAAGACAGAACATGTTGACAAATCTATACCATTACCAAGGTAATGTACATCTGTGGTTTACCTGATGGTCCTCTAGAGGGAGCAGTGTGATCATGTTTCACATTGATCCACCTCAATTAGAATAGCTTTTTTTTAAACTGGATTTGGTGATCATAAGTTTAAATACGTAAGCATCCTACTGCAACAACAGCGGTCACTGTGTTCTACAACTCCCTCTTGTTTATCCATGATGATTATATGTAATCTCTTATGACCAAAGTTTGTGCAATATTCATCCAAATACAGGTTATGCTCTCTATAGTCTACACTGTTTTAATTACCTTTTATTCTACATACAGAAAAAGATCTAAATGACTATGTAAATTTGTATTGTAAAAGGTACAAAAACCATAGTCACTGATCTACAGATGTAGGGAAAAAGTGATACTGTATGGTCAAATGAGTCATCGTTAACCATATTCTCCACAAGTGCGAGGGCATGCATGACGTACACCAAGAGAATGGTACCTATACCAGAGAATGCTTTACCTATAGTGAGGGGGTCCGGGGGAACTTGGCATGGTTTGGGTCCACTTGTCCCCTTAGAGGGGATGGTCACTGCAAATCAATTTATTTTGAGTGATCACCTTTATCCTATGGTGAAACACTTCAATCCTGATGGGAATAGTGGCTTCCAGGATGACAAATCCACAGGGTACAAGGGGTTACTGAAAGGTTTGAGTATGAAAATGTGTATTGTATGAAGCTGTCATGGTAGCTCTTTGTGCTTTACTTTGTTGGGAGTGGGGGGGGGGGGGGGGGGGTTATATCTGGTAAATATTCATATTACTCTTTAGTTTTCAGTACAATGCACCAACCTCACAAAGTCAAATTTTACTTTGTGAAAACATATTTTGTGACTAAAAATTATTTTATTTACATACTGTCAACTTGGTTTGGATGTAGCTTTAGGTGTGGAGGGTTGCAAGCCTGATTATCAGACTGAACCTGCGAGGCAGTCCACTCAGAGAGTGGGTGGGGTCTATGGTCTGGAACCAGGGGGATCTTTGCATCGAGGAGAGGGTTGCATCATTTATTTGTTTTAACTGTTACAGACCAACTGTTGAAAGTGTGGACTCCCTGCATCATAAGCTTGTCTATATTGACATGGTCAGAGGACATGAGGATAAAGATGATGAACAGAGTGAGTATGATACACATCTGCCCATATCGCTGGGAGCCCCCTTAATAGCATATTTTTGGTGGGCTGTATGCCAGTTTATGTGAATTGAGTCAGATAGTCGTTATCCATCAACTGGTTTGTAACCTTAATTGTTCTATGCTTATACTTGTATGTTTTGTTCTTATTCCCGGTTAGCCTCATTCACACATCTAAAGAAAGAGTTGCTGAACCTGATGACCCATGTGGCCAGACATTCTAACAGCATGCAATGGCAGCATCCATCTGACCTCACAAGCAGGTACAGTATATACAGTCTGCACTTGTCCTTGTCAAATCAAATAAAAATGTATTATGAAGATCAGAAAAGAGCCAAGTGGAACCTTTATATCAAACAATAATTCTGCGTTACTTTTCAGGAATTGCCAAGTTCGGTTTAGAAACCTAAAACAATCGTTCTCTCTACATGAATGGCAGAATCACAACAACCGACATCAAAGACGTTTCTACAAACTCCCAAACTATTTTGAGAGAAGCCCCATCGACTGAATCAGTTGTTTGTTAGGCTACACAGTATTTCAACTGGAGAGATGGTTGTCATTGTCAGCATAGTCAGTCATTTGATGATTGTTAAACATACGGTAAATTCTCAGAATTGGTTTATAGTCCTGAAGTCCTTCATTGCTTGTACTTATTTCTTTCTGTTTTTGTAACTTCTATTATTTTATTTTTTTTGGTATGTTTGTATGATGCACTGTGCACTGTGTGTAATTAATTTCCCTCTCCCCCCAGTCAATACCTGTATTATTTGTCTCCATCTTAATAAAATGTTTTGTCTTTGGTCATGCTTTTGCAATCTCTTCCTCACATAGGATATGCATTGGTGGACGAAGTACTCAACTACAGTTCTTGAGTCTCAAGTATAGAGACACTTGGTCAAATATTACTCTACTTTTTCTAAGTGAAGTTGCTCTGTCAAATTTGTACTTGAGTTAAAGAACTGTAATGCTTGCTTTTGAAAAAGAAGACTTTGTTTTTGCTCTGTTCCTGATCCAATATTCTAATACTTAATGAATTGGAGTAAATGGGAGGCCAAGGCAAAAGTACAGCAACAACTTAAACAACTGTCAGTGTATCACTGGGAGGCCTACTACTGTCCTGCTTATAAGTGATAGTTTTAAATATAGTATTGCTCTTAAGATTGGCCTCCTGTTTACTATAATTAAATATTGTAACGGGAATGCTAGAAAAACTTGGAATTTAAGGTTTCATGGGATGAGTAAAGTCATTTTATGTGAACTACCCTTAAGTATACAAAAGTACAAATTACAATGCATTCTTTTTATTATCAATGCATTGCTAACATTTCCCCCAAAATGGATTGTCCAGAAATAAAATGGATAGTGGGAATAACAGACCTACAAGCTCACAACATGCCACATCGTGACACGTTGTGAGCTTATAGATTTGCTCTTTTCACTATAGCACTCACAATATCAAATGACACTGATCATCCCTTAGATCTCATGCCATCTGGGTGAAGATGCAGAACTTTGTAATGGGAAGAAGTTTGTTTTAGTAGAAGTTGTGTCCCTTCAGCCATTGCGGCATTAAACAAACTGCCTCGCTGATGGGACATTTTTGTATATACTGGGGACTTCATGGAATGTCTTGGTGTAACGTTGTTCTGTGCTATATGGTTATGTGTATTTCTGAACAGTTTGGAGATGAATATCCTAGAGGGGACAATTCAATTATTATTACAAAACATACATTAACCACTACAACCCTATATTCATTTCAGCTATTTGAAAGTAGCCGATCTACAAGCTCACAATACGACGCATTGTGAGCTTGTAGATCTGTTATTTTCAAAATATTTGTTGACATTGTATACATTTGAAAACTTGTGAAATCGGACATTCTGAATAATGAGTACTTTACTTTCTACTTCAAGTATATTTTGATACCAATACTTTTGTACTTTTACTTGAGTACATTTTTAATTAATGAGTATTTCTACATTGCAGTATTGATACTTTTACTTGAGTATTTTTTTCCCCACGTGTGTGTGTGTGTGTGTGTGTGTGTATATATATATATATATATATATATATATATATATATACACACACACACACACACACACACACACACACACACACACACACACATACATACATACACACATATACACAAACACACACACACACACACACACACGCACGCACACACGCACACACACATAATATCCCCAAGTAATCTTATTTTGGGAAATTCAATGTCAAGGGTCATGTATAGGCCGCGTCATGAACGCGCAGTGATGACGTCGCGTCGTCGGGAGCGACGGGCAGGTGAGCTTGTCAACGTGCGCTGCGGGAATCTTTGAAAGTTTGACTGATTCTTCCTATGATTGTAAGTCAAGTGTATATAACTTAATGCTTGAATCATTTAGCAGACATTAATGCTGAACCTGGTGGAAATTAACATGTTAGTAGCAGTCACATTCGAAGTTTTCCAACATTCTGGTGGCGACTGCTGGCGAGCCAGTTAGAAGACATTAGTTTTAAGTCAGTTAGCTCGCCGAATACCCAAACGCTCGCCCTAAAACACAGTCGCCCTAGGGCAAATCCGGCGGGTTTCACCTGGTATTTCTAAACGTAACCTCAGTAAAACTATGCCTAATCCTAAACTTACCTTATCCTCACTTCCTCAGTAAAATAAATACAAGAAATAAATGGGGTTGAGCGTGTTTTGGGGCTAGGCTTCCGGTTACCACTCGGCCTTTTTGACAGGATGTACTGTAATGTTTTGGAAGAAAAACCGTGGTGAAAGAAGTACTCAAAGTAAAAGTAGCAATACCACAATATAAAAATACTGTGTTCAAAATATTACTTAAGTAAAAGTACAAAAGTATTGGCATCAAAATATATTTAAAGAAGCCTACCAAAAGTAAAAGTACTACAAATGTTTGAAGCTTGATAGATGTTTGAACAGATCTACAAGCTCACAACACATGCGTTGTGAGCTTGTAGATCGGCTATTTTCAAATAGCCTAGGTATAAAATAGGGCTAAATTGATTCATGTATGTTTTATAATATAATAATTTATATCTGCAAAGTAACTAGTAACGAAAGTTTTCAAATAGTTGTATTGGAGTAAGTATATTTTCTTCTGAGATGTAGTAGAGTAGTAAAAGTATAAAAAATTGGAAATACTCCAGTGCTTACACCACTGGTTTATGGAGTGATCCCTTAAGCTCAATTTACAGGAGTGTCGCTGGGCAAAACAAAGAACGGATCAATCAATTATGATGATTGCAATGTTTTGTTAGATAGATCGAATATTTTTGGCCAGCGACGCCGTCGTACAGTTTATATGCTTTTGTTGGCATTGATGCCGATGAAGTCCTACTACGTTAGTTGACAGCGGTGGTGGAAAGTAAATAATACATTTACTCAAGTACTGTACATATAGGTACAACATTTTGACTAATTTCCTTTACTTTTACTTCTACATCCCAGAGGCAAATATTGTACTTTTTACTCCACTACAATCATTTGAAAACTAAGTTAATAGTTAGATTTGTATTATTATTACTGTACAAAACATGCATAATTTACCACCACTTTATCCCTATATATTCTACAAGCTCTCAGCCGTCAACTATTTGTGAGCTTGTAGATCTGCTATTTTCAAAAGATTTCTATACATTTTGAACACTAGTGAACTGGGACATTCTGCTTAATGAGTACTTTTGGTACTTTAAGTACTTCTGCATTGCAGTATTGATACTTTTACTCAAGTAAAACGAATGTGAGTACTTCTTCCACCACTGGTTAACAAAAAAAAATCCATCTAAAGATATTGTATTTGTCTACAGGTCCTGAAAACATCTCAGAATTGCTTAGAATTTAGTACATAACTTATGGGTCAGATGCATACAACGAAATATGTATGTGTTGTGACTTGTGAGGCAGTGAATCCATTAGGTTTGTTTAAAATCCACACACATGTCATTTCTAATTTTCCATTTTCCATTCATGCCTCCTTCACTGGTGAATACGATCTTACAGCTCATGAACTGGTGTTAAAATGGTCCGTAATGAATATCAGATTAAAATATAGAAAAAAAAGAAACTTCCTGAAACATGCAGTCATCCTGTTATTGCAGACCTATTTTGGTGAGGTTAAGTTCAGCAAAGTGTGAGTTCTATTAGGTTAGTCAGTGTCATTTATTGGATGTCAAATGTAATTCCCTACAATTTAGGTCTTAATGCTCTTGTAACCACTTGAGACCAGCACTTGTGCACTTTAGAAGGAAAGCTGAACCGCAGAGTAACCATAGTTTTACTTTTGGGTCAATGTCTTTGAGTTATGTCCCCCATATAAATACGTAGGTTTTGTTTTTCATGAATTTATGAGTTTTTCTGAGGGGAGGAAAGTATTGGCTGACTCAGCAGGTAGAGCATTAGGTGCCATATTAAGTAAAGTGAAACTGTGCCCTGATTTAGGTTTTGCTACATTTACCAAGCTTTTTGACTATGGTTTCTAACATTTTATTTTATGCAGCAGGTGTATGGGGCTTTGAGGAGGCCACCGAATGTAAAAATATTCAGAGTAGAGCTTTAAGGTGTTTTCTTGGGGTGCACAAGTATACCACTAAGTTGGCCATTGAAGGTGACACAGGTTGGGAAAGCTGCCTCATAAGGCAGAGATGTGAAATAATTAGACTGTGGAACCGCCTTACCCAACTGCCAGAAGAGAGGCTTACGAAAAGTATATTTAATTGGAATAGAAGATGTAATCATCCATGGATAAGAGAGGTCTCTTCAATATTTTCACTTTCTGATTTAAATGCATATTTTATGAACAACCTTCATTGTAACATAAATACGGTCAAACATAAATTATCAATATTACATCAGGAGCAATGGAGGGTTGACATTTGGAAAAAAGCAAAGTTAAGAAATTATGTTCAATATAAAGAGAATTATATCACTGAACCTTATGTTGCATTCAATCTAAAGAGAGGACAGAGGTCTCTCTCTGCCCAGTTAAGATCTGGTGCATTACCTCTGGCAGTTGAGGTGGGTAGATATACTGGCATTCCTGAGGAGCAGCGATTGTGTGTTCTTTGTGACCTGGGAGTTGTGGAGGATGAGGTTCATTTTGTTTTTCACTGTCCACTGTACAATGATGTACGAAATTCTTTATTTGAAAAAAAATGCAGGATAAGAATCCAGATTTGTTTTGGATGTCTGAATGTTATATGTTAAGTTGGCTGTTCAATAAGGAAGTTTTTGTTTTAGGAAAATTCATAGAGAAAGCATGGCAGTTGAGGTGGAGGACGATGTACCCGTAACCCACAGCTTGGACAATCAAAATGAATGTTTATGTATTCTGTTTGTGGTGTATCTTGGTGTATGTACATTGTGTGAGTGTCTTAAAAGCCCGTGCGGGCTGGGCATCATGTGGTGCAGGACACTATAATAAAAATCTGTCGGTCGGTCGGTCGGTCTGTCTATCTATCTATCTATTTTCGCCTACAATGATATTTCCAAAATAGGAATGCCAGGTGGTTAACAAATCATAATGTGTTTTCCCCTATTCCCCTATTTCAGTAGATAAAACGCACCAGAAAACCATTCTGGCAAGAAGGAGTCGAGGATGCAGCAGAGGGATTACTCAGACGGTTGGTTAACCAACTTCAAGATGGTTGTCCACAACGTTAACATTTCCTCTGGAAAGAGGAAATCATATGATTCTGGTCTTGATGACGCTTATGACACACCAGCAAAAAAGATCTGCATTCCAGCTAGTGCTTCTCCTGACGCTGGCTGTTTTGTAGACTCCCCTTCAACCATCTCCCCACCCTCATCACTAGATGAACTGAAAAATAAGCGGCCAGTACAAACTGTGAACTCAAGCAGTAGTGAGAAGGATTCAATTGCATATAGTGGCATCTTGCCTGGTTTAGAAAGCTCACCGGATCGATTTGGGAAAGTTGCATTAAACCTCGGCCCTGCTTTTGACTTTGACGTTGAGGAGATCCTTTGTCTGAGCCCCATTAAGAAATGCTCCTGCCCAACTGGAGTTGGCAACCACTTGAGCTGCCAGGTTGTCAATATCAATGGGTTCCAAAATAAGCCTGTCGAAGATCAGTGTCCTATACCAAGAGACGTCGTGGGAAGAGACAGAAGAGAATGCCTGTCGAAAACTATCAAAGGTGCTGTACCAGAGCAGAATGCTATTGGTGAGGATGTTTATTTCTCCAGGAGGTACCTGGAGGCCATGAGAACGGGCAAGGACCACGCTCAGCCATCTGCGCCCGCCCTGCTGGCGCATACCACCTCCAGACCGCCGGTTCACAGGGCGGATGAGACAGAGAGCAAGGTGTTTCGGGGGGAATCTGCAGTGTGTCAACAGCAGGTTTCTTTCACAATGAATGACGTCTCTTCTACTGTAAGCAGGGCACCGTTGACGGCCATCGCGGGCACCATGGAAGCTCTGGAGGGTGATGTTGATGATGCTTGGAATATTGGCAACCCCATGTCTGAATCTTCTATGCTGAGCGCAGACTGCGAGAAGAGTGTGGTGGCCATGGGAGAGATGAAGGACTGCCAGGGCAAACTGAAGGAGGTAGAGGTCACTGTGGAGACAAGCTTCGAGGAGAGCAGCTTCGAGGATACCTCTCTTAAAGTACAAGTATGTATGGATAATGCAGCAGTCACGTTCTTGATCCTCTAATCTTAGTAAAACAGACCTGAGTTGCGACGTACTTGGACAGCTTTTTACCGTCTACACCAAATCTGCTCTCCAAAAATAGCCGATCTACAAGCTCACAATGCATCGCGACGCCTTGCGAGCTTGTAGATTGGCTATTTTTGGCTAATGTTCCTCCCAGAATATGGATGCTGGGGTTCAAGTGTTTAATGTATCCAACAAAGCCAAGGTAGTTTAATACATATTTAAAGGGCTAGGGCAAGGCAATTAACCAAAAATATATTGAAACGGATTAACAAATTGACGAATATTTTTTTTTGACTGGACAAAATTGTGGACTGAAAGGACTAAAGGTTTAACCATTCAACCCTGTATTAGACTTTGTTGTACAATGGTGGTGTACCAAAATGGGGAAAATAACCCATCTATTGTGGGCTTGTAGATCTGCTATTTTCACTACTTTTTTTAATCGTTCATTAATTGTAATCTAAGCAAAAGTTTGAAATAATCATATTCATATTGTCCAGACCTACTTATTTACCAATGTTTTTTTTTTAATTCTTTCCCTTAACTCTCTTGTATATAAGGTGAAGTCTGAGATAGTTGTGGTTCCAATCCAGAAGACGGAATCATCAGAGCCTTCTCAGGCTGTGCCAGAATCAAGCCTGTATGAACACACAGCTTACAAGACTACCAGTGCTACCAGGACAAACCAGAGTCAAAGGTTGTGGTCAGGGCTCTTTGACACGAGGCATGATGTGGACATTGGGATTAAAATATAATGTTTTAAAATTTGTAGAGGTGACCATGCCTGAGAATATTTTTATAGTTACATCCATTCATAATAGATTCTGCTGCTGTTTTTTTTCCAGGTCGGTGGTCCTTGACAGCAAAGCAGATGTTCATTGTGCGTGGCAACAGTTTGTGCAGAAAGTCAAAAGACACATCGACGAGAGTAAAGGTCTGGTCACGATTGCCACAATTTGAGTGAATGTTTGTTGCTAGAGCCCGACAGATATGCCGGTCATTATTTGACTTTTTTGATGACATCTGTATCAGCAAATATGCAGCCGATGTGTCCCAATCATTATTGGCGAACATTTTCAAAAATAGCAGATATACAAGCTCACAACGCGTTGTGAGCTTGTGGGTTGGCTATTTTTGTCATTTTTGAATAGGGCTTAAGTGGTTACTTATGTAAATGTGTATTTGTTTCCTCCATAAGTTCTTCTCAAATAGAAACTTTAATCCGTTTTGTTTTTTTCAATACGTTTTTCAAATTGATTAGAAAATGTTTTCACTTTTTTTATCGGTGGTCAAGGACTCCAAAATCGGGACCGGGCGCAAAAATCTGGCATCGGTCGGGCTCTGTTTGTTACCCACCATCCAAATGCAAGTTGACCACCAAGCTCTGGTGATGTCCGTTGTCAAGTTAGTTAAATGTTCGTTGTGTGTTTGTGTTTCCTCAAGGTCCAGTGGCTGAGCAGCAGAACCAGGAATCATCTACTGCAAGTGGCCACCAGTGGCAGCATCCATCTGATGTCAAGGCCAGGTAACATCGTACTTCTGTGTGTTCACCACTTGAACCCTAGCATCTCTATTCTGGGCATGTCTTAATAGGCAAACATTCTGCCAAAATAGCCGATCTAAAAGCTTGCAAAACACGTTGCAAGCTTGTAGATCGGCTATTTTCGGTGAGAGATTTGGTGTATACTAGGGACATAAATTAGGGGAGGGGGCAAGAATTGGTGTGGACAATGGACCACAATGGAAATGAGCCCCCAGGGCCTTTTGTGTTATCCATGTAGCATTGCTTGTGACTGTACTATCGTACTGTAATCAAACTTGTTAACAAAGTATTCAATCAATCAGTGTTGATGCTTTCTGCTCTCTCTGTGCCAAAGTTCCACAGTGATGCCGAGTGCAGACTGTGGGGCGGGCATAGGCGTAGGGGAGATTCAGGACTGCCAGGGCAAAGTGGAGGGAGACGTCACCGTGGAGACCAGCTTCAATGATACCAGCTTCGAGGATACCCCTGTTAAAGTACAGGTACTGTATGGATGATGCAGCTGTCACTTTACATTCTCGAGCTAATGTATCCAACACAGTCAAGGTAGTATCATAGTTATTTACTTATGTTTTGTCTCCCCCCCTTCCCTGTACTTACTAACTCTTTTGTTTTAAGGTGAAGTCTGAGGTGTTGGTCGTTCCAAGCCAGAATTTACAAGCTTACAAGATCACCAGCACTACCGCGACAGACCAGAGTCAAAGGTTGTGTTCAGTGCTCTGTGTTGCCTCTAGAGCTGTGGTTCTCAAAGTGGGGAGGGGGGGTGGTTAATTCACATAGGACCACAATGATCCCCAGGACTTTTTTGTGTTATTCGTTTAGCCTGTGTGTTTTACTGTATCTCCGTGCTGTTAACATCTTTGACTAATAAAGTATTCAATCAATCAATCAGTTGATACTGTGTAGCATCAAGATCAATTTAACCACTTTAACCCTATATACATGTACAAGTAGCAGATCTACAAGCTTGTAGATCTGCTATTTTCAAAAGATCTTGAACAAATATGAGGGTCTGCGGCCAAATACCCTGTCCTGAAAAAGTTTGAGAACCTCTGCTCTAGACTCTAGAGGGTGCTGTAGTTGCAGATAAGGCATGATTGCGAACGCGGATCGCCTCCGCCCAAGTGGAGCTTACTATGAAAGTCTGCTCGGCTTGTGTGTGTGTCTGTGTGCAGTGCACTGCCTGGGTGCGGCCAACAGAGTGCGCCAGAGTGCAGCTACAGTCAAAACACAAACACACACACACACACACAAAGTCTGTAAATATACAATATTTTCGAGCTGCGTTCGCTTCCAGCGTTCGCGCGTCTTACTTGTGTGTAAATTGTGGCTAAAGTATGATGTTTGATGTTATAACATTTGTAAAGACGACTAATATTTATACTTATAATATACAACTACAAGTTTAAATATTCTCAGGCATGGTTGTTTTAAATTTATGTAATTACAGTGTATATTATATATACTTGCATCCATTAATAAATAGATGCTTCTGTTTTTCCCAGGTCTTTCTTTAATGCAGATTACCATCGCACAAAGCAGCAGTATGTGTGGGCAGTCAGAAGACACATGGACGAGAGTCAAGGTTTGGTGAATGTTTTTTGTGAATGTTTATCTGCCCTCCAGAACCTTCACCACCAGGTCATGATTCATGGTGATGTTCATTGTCAAGCTGATAAAATGTGTGTATTTGTTTTCCTTGAGGTGCAATGGCTGAGTTGCAGAACATGATGTACAATGTCGCTAACCAGGGATGGCATTCTGCAAGTGGCCACCAGTGGCAGCATCCATCTGACCTCACAGTCAGGTAAGTTGTACCTGTGTGTGTGTGTGTGTGTGTTCATTAGAGCAGTGGTTCTCAAACCTTTTCACACCGAGGACTCCCAAATTGATATTGTAATTGGCCTCAGAATTGTGTTAATTCTGAGGAAGGCACCTACAACAAGTGACAACATTCCTGCCTGGCCCTCAAAACAAACACTTGTCGCCCAATCAGTTCAATTCAGCAGAAACAAACAGCAAATACATAAGTTTGGACGGCAGCCTGCTTGGGCCCCTAGCAACTCGTGGTGCCCTAAAGGTGGCCACGCTGTTTGCGTATAGGGCAGTCCGGCACTGGCTCTACTGAAGGGTTTAAGTGGTTATAAATGTACACAGTAAAATCCTTCCCTTTTACGTTAATTTAACTCTTGAGTGTGTACAACTATATTTCCGTTTGGTTACATTTGTACACTCTCAAATGGATGAATTGACACATTTTGATGACAGTACTACTCTAATTCAAATATGTCCTCCTTTTCAGAAACTACCAAAGGCAATTTGAACACAAGACTCGTGTGAGGTCTCTTTATCAGTGGCGGGGCCAGAACTCTCGGAGTGGCGCACGCTTTTCCACGGTCCCACGCGTCTTTCGGCGGAGTCCGGTTGTTTTTCGTTAGCGTACAGAATGGGTTCATTTCAGGGCCAGATATATTTGAACCTTCAGTACATGCGTTTGACTTTCATTTAAGCACTTGTTCTATTGATGTGGACCGATTGTCTCTTTTGTTTGCGCTATATTATTTTGCTTTTGTTTTAATGTGTGTGGTTTTGTCTCTTTTGTTTGCACTATTATATATTGTTTTTGTGTTAATATACGTGTGGCTTTGATTTTCTCTTTTGTTTGCACTTTTGTTATATTTTTGTTTTAATATACACGTTGTGTGGCTTAAATCAAAGTTTTAAATGCCAAGTTTGTTTTAACAAACAAAGATAAGACACAACCACATCAACATATGCCCAACATATACACAAATGAATGGGGGGGGGGTCATTAAGGAAAAACATTTTCTGTCTGAATTTCCATCATTGTTCTACCACACAGTCCACGCGTGTCAGGCGGCTGTGCTGTGCCTACTGCCTAATACTGTATATAGACCTGTCAAGCCTCAAGACCCATTCCACTCGAGTGTCCATTTCAAATCCGTGCTTTCCAAGTAGTGAACAATGGGACCCTATGTATATTTGTTTTAGGTCTCTTGTTTTACTTTAACAGAGTAGGTAATCCATTCCAAGGATAAGCATAAGGACAGCTCTTAACCATTTGCCAATACTTGATCTGTTTACAATTTTACATGAATACTTTTGTCTGTCAAACATTGGTCCAGAAATAAGTTCTTTCTTTCTTATTTTGTTCTTTTGGATAACAATGTAATTAAAAGATGTTGGGCTCAATTAAATTGTATTGATACAATTTCTTTAACCTCTTCCCAGAATGTCTTTATTCTATCGCATTCCCAAACACAGCTTCCTTTGGCTTGTCCACAATTAAAACACAAATCTGGGATATTCATAAAATGTATTTTGCATTTCTGGGGTTAGCTTGTGCATTAGCCATTATAGTGTACCACCTTGCATTGTTATTGACTAAACTCCGTGAACATGGTCTGGCAACATTAAATAAGCAGCGTTTCACCAGCATTATTTCAGCAGTATTCTTCTGAAATAGAATGATTTTGTTTAGCAACATGAATGCTTCTGACCCACCAACATTGCTACATGGAACGTTCGAAGTATGTATGCAGCCGGAAAGACGCCAATAATAGCAGTGAAGATGAGGCAGTAAAGACTGTGTGAAACCAGATGGCTCCGGGTAGGTCAAGTTGTCAGAAAAGCCATACTGTACTCTGGACACCCAGAATGACCGAGCAGGTTCAGTCGTGTCCCAACCGGTAGAGCCGTCGATAGCCGTGGGGTAGTGAAGAGGGGGGTAAAGGTTTGGTCCGAGCTGCAGTCCGATGCGAGCTGGCTCCAGTGTTGCCAGATTATGTGAGTGAAACAAGGAACCAGGTCCAAGGGGACCAGTCAGGGGTAAATGACCCTCAAAGAGGCATGTTCATTTTTAATAGACTGGTCATCAGCACTTTATTTCTGTGTTCACACCCACTATACTTTTCTGGGGTCTACGGATACAATAACACATACAGTAGAATGAGTAGATGGATGATTGTGGGATCGGGACCAGGTGATGGCTGAGTCAAACAAATTGGACTCAGAGCTAGGTGTGACTATACAACTGTTGTGCAGAGTAATCGATGCACACAAGATAAATCAGTCATCCCCACACACATTCAGGGTGAGAGACAGCTTCTGTCATGACAGGTGGGATATCTGGCTTTTGTGTGTCATTTGTATGTGGCTATGTTCCACTTTATTACACCAAGGCATGGCAAGCAATGTGTGGTCACAAACTTTATTTTTGACCCAAAAGCTTGGCTTTCATCTGTCAAACAAGTGCACTGTTACAATGACATATCTTAGTGCAGGGGTTCCCAAACTGTGGTGCGTGCACCCCTTGTGGTGCGCGAGCGCCCACCAGGGGGTGCGTGACCTGCCATCTAGGCAAACCAACCTAATTGGTTTGCCTAGATGACGCCCCGGGGGGGTGCGTCATCTAGGTCAGGATGTAATAAGGGGTGCACAGCTAAATAAGTTTGGGAACCGCTGTCTTAGTGGTTCCCAAACGGTGTGCCGAGGCACACCGTTTGGCACCTTGAGTCCAGATTAGCCTTGGCATTTTGTGAAAACCACACATTACCGCAAAATACAACAATACAAAACGTTAAACATTTTGTCATTTACTATATCAGTATTTTTTCTCCCACAAAATAATGAAAATCCAATCTACAATCTCAAGTTGTATCATGCAACGTATTGTGAGCTTATAGATCGGACATGGAAGCACTGTGTTGCTACAGTGTGAATGGAAATATCAGTTTTATACAGTACATTTATTTCTATGGTTCTTGTAGTTCTTTAGCATTTGTAATTCTGTGGGTGTGTGTCTAACAGGGTTGTTTTCAGTCATGTACTGTACTCATGGTTTGTAGGTCTGTGGGTAGCAGAATCCACAGTTTGGTTCCTGCAATCCCTATACACTTCGTTGACCAAAGCCCCTTAGGTCCAAGACACCCCTAGGGGTCTATACATGGCCCCATTTTTCACCTGTACACCACAACGCGCTGCAACATGAAATGTTGAAAGTTTGTAAAATCAGCTATTTTTGCTCAATGTTTGCCTAGTTTCACCAAATATTCACCCATTATGACATGTCCAGAATAAGGACGCTAGGGTTCATGTGATTAGCGGGTTGTAGTTCTGTAGTTGTCGGAAGAAGCCTGGGTTGGGCTTAATCGAGGGTCTGGCTTGTTTCACCTGCTGGTAGGCGTCATCAAATGACAGCCCCTCTCTCAGCATCAGGTAGCCAATAACAATGGAAGATGAGCGTGACACCCCAGCATTACAATGGACTAGTGCTACGCCATTCTGAAAGAGAGAAAGAGACAGAGAATATGTGTGAGAATTAATCAGTCTACATTTGTACAGTATGTGTGAGTTTGCATTAATTCCAGACTTTGTACAATTCCACCGCCTTTTTTCATCAGTGTTTCCTTATTGAATGATGTGCATAGAATAAAATGCATGTCGCAACAGCAATATTAATAATATTATTAATATCAGTGAGTTGGGAATTGTATTAATCACATGCAAGGTTTTACAGGGTGTGAGGCTTGACAACATTTAGAAGTCACTGCATCCTTATAATGCACATAGAAGCCCCTTAGGTCCACTGATGTTAAGACTCTTGAAGGATTTTGAAGACGTTTTACTTAGCAAATAACTGCTGTCACAGGCCAGTGTAACTTTGGTGTGATAACTTATTTATCAGAGTAGTTCACCCAAAACAATTCTTATTTTCTATCAATTACACACCCCATGAAGCCTTGAATTCATGGAGATCCTTCTTGTTTTTGTCGCATTTCTAAGCCAATACTTTGAATTAGAGGCTTCATGGGGTGTGTAATTGATAGAAAATATGTCCTTTTTTGGGTGAACTACTCCTGTAATGTGTGTACCTGATCCAAGGCCTGGTCTATGAATGAGCAACAGTCCCCAAGGTAAGAAATGATGTCAGTATCTGGTTGGTCCAGAATGTTGACTGTCTTATAAACCAACTGATCTGGGAAAGGTTTCATCACTCCATAGGCCACATTCAACACATGAGACACCTGAGAGCGAGAGAGAGAGAGAGAGAGAGAGAGAGAGAGAGAGAGAGAGAGAGAGAGAGAGAGAGAGAGAGAGAGAGAGAGAGAGAGAGAGAGAGAGAGAGAGAGATGAGGGCTTTGTGAAAATATGTGTCCAACTAAAAAGATATATTTCTTAATATGTTGGCAACAAATTAAAGCTGAAATCCAGGACTTATTTGAATTACTAAAATGTTATTTTAACCAATCTGTATGGTAAAGTATGTTAATACAATATAGCTAGCACATCTGCAGTAGTTGGAGCCTGGAGGTGCTCTGGTCTCCCTAATCTGTTGAGAAATTCCAACCCTGGTGTCGGGTAGGACATCTAGTGCTTGACAGTGTCAATAAAGTTATTTGAAGAAGACAGCCGTTAGACCATCTCGGCTGTAGTTCGGACATTGTTGCAATTATCTATCGCTGTCGGGACAGGAGACCATAGACCATATTCACACGGCGGCCATATTGGAATTTAACATTGAAAGTGCCGCCACCCGGGGTGGCTACTTTCATTGACTTCATAGAAACATGGCCGCTGTGTGAATATGGTCTATGGACAGTATGGATTGTAGCTTTAAGAAATACTTCATGTTGACATCTCTTACTCCATGTGATGGAGTACCGGTATACTGTCATCATGTGTCATGGAATCTCCTGGTCATTGACCGATGAATTGCAACCAAGATGAAAAGAAACCTATGACAATACATGACAAACATCATATCATATTGTTTTAGTATATACTTACCTTATGTCTCAGGAGAGTGTCAATGTCATGTGCTACATCCTGAGAAGCTGATAAAGCAGACAAGAGACAACAGGCAGATTAGAACACAGCCAGTCAAATCAGTCAATTAAAGTCATTACAATTATTTGTTGCAGTTTAATTTGATTATTTTTTTATTTATGTAGAATAATCTTAGGGGTTGCCACATAATTGTGACACAACTTTTGTGGAAATTGACTTTTATTTTTTATTTGACATGACTTTTGACATGACTTTACAAAGGCCACTATTTTCCAAAAATAAATATTATGCCCTATAGCTCCACTAATCACTTTTCATTGAAGAATTTCCATTTTCTCTCAAAAAAAGCGGTTTAGTAGTAGTAATAGTAGTGCAGTAGTAGCAGCAGCAGCAGTTGCAGTAGTAGTATGCAAGCTATTACTTATTTGTACTACTATTAGAGATATACTTGCGTATTAGCAGGGCTACCAACATTGGACTGTGCTCTCCAAGCGGGGGGGAATTTTGTGAGTTTGATACTTTTATCAGGCTTGCTTTACTAGCATTGGATAATGATGGGTACAATTTCATCCATTAAAAAGCTAAAAGTAGGCCTTCAGAAATTGATTTGATGACTGATACCAAATGAAGGAGAAATGACAATCCAGGGGTCCAGAAGGAGATGTGGTCAAAATCCAGGAGACTCCTGCAGGATCCAGGAGGGTTGGCAGCCCTGGCCTATTCTAGTATTAGGGTAGTAGCAGGCGCAGCACTTACACAACAGTAAAAAAGGTCTCACGACACCAACTTGAAGGTCAAGACTTTTGTCTTCGACAAAGCCATATCCAGTTGCCCCCTCTTGAATCTCCTCCACCTGTCCTTCTCCTCCGTCCGTCCTCCTCTCCAACAGCCGTCTACCGGTCACGGTGGTCACATGGGTGCACTGTTTCTTCAGCTGGTCTTTAGAGAAGCCTTGGATCTGCTGGGCCAGCGACTGCATCGGATCTGCATCAGCACCAACAGCACAAAGCACAAACCAACCATGGTCTACTGTAGGAAAATCATATTGTTTATAAATAAACCAAATATTTGTGTGATATTTTGCATTGCTTGTTCATAATTATACCACTTTAGACACTTCTAAGCCGTAACTAAGTTATACTGGGTTCTGAGACCTCGCGTGGCTTATTGCTTTTCTAAAACCGTTACAAATATGGCAACAAAATCATAAAACAGTTCTTAATAATTCACTACAAGAACTACTTCTAGAAGAAAGTAGTTCCACTTCCCGGCCACCAGGAAGAGCCACTTCCTCAAGTGTTTGTTTACCCTCTGCCAGGCTGTGTTTTAGTTTTTCCCAAACAAACACATCATAGAGAAACAAAACTTAACTGTTAGGTCAATCTTATGGTAAACTAAGATATTCGATAGAAATTCATAATGTTTTAAAGCCAGATTTAGCTACTATGTCTGTGAAGGAGAATTTTGGACTAAGTTTTTCTTACCTTTTCTATGATGTTATGATATCTTAGGATGAATGGTACAGTAGAACATTTTCATAACTCCTGGGTCCGCCACAGCTTAAAACGTGCGTGGATAGGCCTTGCGCTAGATCGCATATTTTAATAGCTTTTTTTTTTGTGAGATCTGACGTCCATAGTGACAGAACACTATCCAACCAAAAAAAAAAAAGCTATTAAAATATGCTGTACCATTCATCCTAAGATATCATATCATAGAAAAGGTAAGAAAAACTTAGTCCAAAATTCTCCAACGTGCCCCCCCCCCTCCTCCCAGAACTGTTTACTGTACGTATTTTTATTTTCGATTTCTACTCGTTTATATGTGTTTTTGCATAGTATTGTATATTTCACTGTCATTAATGTTTCGAGTACAAGGACCCCAATGGAAACACGCAATAGTGCTTTCTTGTGTTTAAAATCCTATTACAGACCTTGTATTGAACTGTACTTCCCTGTGCTTGTCTTTGCAAACTGTTAACTTAATAAAGTATTCAATCAATCAGTGTAAACTGCTATAAAATTAGCAAAGCGACGGAGACATTGCGAGGGCAAGCAGCTCTGCTGAAGAGGCAATAGGGGGCACTTGCTGTCTTTACAACCCCCGCCCGGAGCCACTCAGTCGCCGTCCTATGCGCGCGGGCGGTGCTTGGAAGCCCCGCACGGCCGGGGTTTGTAAGGAAATGAAGCGCTCCCCTGAGCTAATTCAGCTACAGATACACTGGATCACTGTGAATAAAAAGAACGCACCTGGGATTTATATAAATTGATCTAAAGTGTAGATTATAGTCTCATATCACGACTACTAAACGGGAACCAGCCGATCAGAATCAAGGAATGGATGGGACTAGCCGTTTTAGAATGGACTGTAAAACAAATCTCAGACTGGTTCCACTGAACAACACAGCAGCCTAGGCGGAAGTAGCGTCGCGTCATCGACTGACGTGGTGCCTTCGGGTGTTCCCTGTAAATCTCGTAAATTCCTACTGTACATGACCGAACCAAACTAATACGTGTTGCCGTAATCCACCATTTAAACTGCGTCATTCAGAAGTCTGATTGCAGTAAATTAACACATATTCATATGCATAATTTGTTGAATTTATATAATTTAAGCTATTCATGCCATGGACAATGACAATGTAAACAAACATCACCTAATATCAATACCCGGTCCATAATCACACCCACCTTAAAAAATGATTGCAATTTTGTGTAATTTGACTAATGAAATCGAGAAACTGATGTTGGAGACTTGGAGTGCAACTTCGTCCCAAAGTTTACCATCGATAGGCTCGCAGGAACGCATCAGGAGGCTGTCGTTCCATGAATTAGTAGGAAGAGCATCGTGTTACACCGACATGTGTGGTCTATCGAATTCCATGACACAGGAGGTCACTATCTGGCAATTTGCACATGAATGCAAGGCACTCATAAATGATTCCTTGGTGTTGTTAGCGTGCATATGTTGGAGGTGGCTTTTAGCTGGGGCAAATTCTCGTTCCCTACCCGGAGTGCACAATCCATCGGTTTCCTGCTGAGAACCATGGCCTCAGATTTGGAGATGCTGTCTGCAAAATAGCAATCTATTGAGTCACCCAATTCGATAGGCAACACATGCCAGTGTAACAGGCGCTGTGCAAAAGCAGGACGACTCCTCATTCCAATAATAAACTAGGGAGGCAGTGGGGTGGAGTACAGGAAGCGCTCGTCTCCGATGGAACCGAAGATGGGCGAAAAAATCTAATCACAACATCTACAACGGATTTTTCCCCCCATTTTACTTAACAATCAACGGCGGATATTTGAGACATCTTTTTTAATTGATTTTTTGGTTTGTAATCGAACAGCCAGAAGATGACGTCTCGGGGAGCGATCCAACCGAGCCAGCAGAAACTGGCAGAGAAGCTCACCATCCTCAACGACAGAGGCATCGGGATGTTGACCCGAGTGTACAATATAAAAAAGGTTAATATTTTGCATCAAACATTAACTGTTCAATATGTACATTGCTACACATTCGATTGTATATCATGCAGCTGGTCAAACCGAGTTTGATGGTACCTCCCCTTAGATTACACTGCCTTATGTGCAGGCTATCATATTTAGAGCTTTTGATGTACAGTAGTGAGGGCATCATTTAGACTAATCTTCATTTGTGTCGAGCGACAGAGTACTTTGTCGCACGAGCCTGTCGCTCGACACAAATGAAGAGTATTTTCAGCTGTGGAAATTGAAAATACACGTTTTTGTCGAGCGATAGGCGGCTTGCATAAATTCGTCGTAAATCAGTGAAGTTAAGTTATATATATCCATGACATTTTGGATTTAAGTCTATTAGTATTTTTTTGGTATTTTTATTATTTGTATTTGTTTTAAACAATTGATACGTCACTGTTCAAGTATTGGCTCTCGGGCTTTATATTATATAGTTTGCATTCTTCAATGAAATATCGGAATATAGTGTTAGCTACCAGTTATAGCTACTACGTTAGCTTAAACTGTTGCCGTTGGATTCCGAAGAAAATACTAAGTCAGGGAATATTGTTGTTACCCATATAATGGGATGAGTGTCTTTTGGAGAGAGATTCGTTTTGCAACACATAAGCTTGGTTAATGCACGCAGGGAGGGTTATTGTGTCAGACAGTCAGTCAAGGCCTGCTGTAGCGTCAGCTACAAAGCTAACGACTCATAATGGCGACAGAGACGGCTAGCTTAGTTTGTATCAGCGTTGCCAGGTTGTGAGAGAGAAACAGGCAACTAGGTCTACGAAAACAAGCCCAACAGAAGCGACCAACACATGAGCACTGTAAACCTATGTATGCATTAGCCCTGGTCCAGAGCTTTACTGAGGGAGAACTCAGTAACGCTCTGGACCAGGGCTATGTATGCATTAGCTATTTGAAAATAGCCGATCTACATCGCGTCGGGTTGTGAGCTTGTAGATCAGCTATTTTCCAAAACATACTTGAAAAAAGTGACAAATGTAGAATATTTTTAAAACATTTTAACAACACAAATCTGGTACGTACGGGGGTCCCATGGCAAAATATTTTCAGATGGGGGGGGGGGGGGGGTCCGTGGACAAACACATTTAATTTGGGGGTCCCTGACATTAAAATGTTTGAGAACCACTGGTTTAAACAGCATTAGGAAACAAGCCTAAATAAGCAACTACACTTTAGAAACTAGCCCATAAAACCCGCAACTAACCAATATTTAAAAAGCAACTTTACAGAAAAACTAGCCCGAAGTCTAAGGCTTATAATAAGCGGACATGCCAACACTGCTTGTGTAGCTACTAACGTTAGCCCTCCACTGGGGTCTGACTGGGATTCGGGCGTATGCCTGTTTTACATACTTGTGCGTCGGTGTCGCGCACCGAAAATTGCAGACCTATAAGCCAACAATATGAGTCGCGGTGTGGGGCATTGTGGGTTTGTAGATCTGCTATTTTCACTCGGGCTGTAGTCTGACACAACAGAACTGCAATCCACCTTGCCAATTTGACCGTTATTCGCGAATCGCCAGAACATTTATGTTTTTTGAATTTATTCACCGCAAACGGGGTTAGCAAATAGGATTAGTTTGCTTGTTGGTGGTCGAATCTCAGTTGTGGGTGTGATGTCCCACTTTCAGACTGACAGACAGTGGTGTGTAAAGTAACTAAGTACATTTACTCAAGTACTGCACTTAAGTACAATTTTGAGGTATTTTTTACTTTGCTGGAGTATGTCCAATTTTCAGTACTTTTACTTCTACTCCACTACATCTCAGAGGCTAATTTTATACTTTTACTCCACTACAATTATTTGTTATTAGTTACTTTGTAGATTTGGATTATTATTACAACCACTTAAGCCCTATATACATTTCGGCCATTTGAAAATAGCCGATCTACAAGCTCACAATGCATGCAAAAGATTTGTATACATTTGAAAACCTTGTGAAATGGGACATTCTGCATAATGACTCATTATGCAGAATGTCCCATTTCACAAGGTACTTTTACTCAAGTACATTTTGAAATACGGACTTTTACTTATAACAGAGTATGCCTACATTGCAGATTGATACTTTTACTTAAGTAAAACATGTGAGTACTTTTTCCACCACTGCTGACAGACAGACAGACAGACAGACAGACAGACAGATTGCTGGTATTAAGTTAAATACATAATGATATATGCTCCCATAGTTATGTTACAGAAAATATATTTGCGTGTTGTTGAACCTTATTCTAGCTATATTTGTTTAAGTGACATAAGGAGTCTGTGGGTGGGTGTGTGATAGTGAAGGAGAATGTGTCTGATGAACATGTATAAGACATATTGTTGGCTGGGAAATATGGTAGCCTAATCAATAATTTGAAAATTCAATATCGGTTCATCCATTTTCATTGTAGCTTTCAGACAGTATTGTAAGATAAAACATACAACAATAATGAATTGTTTAGAATTTTAAAATAAGTTTAGAGAAAACAAGACGTATTGGACACAGAATATTTATGTTTTGGTCTATATGCCTACTCTAATTGCTCAGCTCTTCTCACTATCATTTTAGTAGGACTAGAGAACTGCACCGTTTATTGTCCATAAGTATACTATCTAATGTGGTTTTGTAATGCACACCGTACTACATTTTTTAAGACCTTGAGTGTAGTGAAATGTATACTAGAATTGGCAGATACAGCCACTGAGTCCCACAAAGTATTCTTCTAGCAGTGACCCTTCCCTCTTTTCCATTGTCTTTCTCATCATCTGTACATCTTTGCCCCTCCATCAGCTGTCACTGATCTGTCAATAGGGTTTTGAACTTAGGAGACCACAAGGGTATTTTAAACATTTGGTTCCATCAAGGTGATTATTCATCATTGTCAAAACATTGTAAAGTAAAAAAAACTTTAATACTTTATAACAGCTAAAAGACAAATATTAGACCACATTTTGACAGTGACTGATTATGACAATGGAACCAATTGTTAACAAGACTAAAAAGAGGCTAATATCCCCACTAGCTGCCCCAAGAGACTGTGCTGCTCCTTATATCCAAAAGGCCAAAGGGTGGCGCAAGATTAAAGGCTATGTGTCATCATTAATATGGTTCATCCTGCAACCTCTCCATTAGATTATGAGCTATCAGTTTGCAAAATTAACATTTTGACCTAAGTGTTGTAGAGGAAAGATCATGGGGCCACTTAAATATTTAAGATTCATCCTGCAGGAATCATGAATGTGCTCACAGGGTGTTCCACACACGCTGGCTGCTGGATACATTAGAACATGTCCAGCTGGTTACTTTTTTACTGCCTTTTATTATATTTTGTGAGGTGCTTCTCCTTTCTGATCACGGCCTACGTCTCTGTACACTAATGTTGCACTTGTTAGAGACCCGCAATTCACGAAGTCCAAATAGTTTTCTGCTTCGTTCCCTCATGAATGTATTAGTAGCCTAATAATCTGGCATTGTCCTGGCCATGTTTTCTTTGCTCCCAAGCAGAGTAATTTCAGAGTAGCTACAGTATCTGTTTGTCTGGGTTAAGTTTTTTACAGCTGCATGGTGCAAACATTAATAGCCTACATTAACTACTCCAAATGTAGGTAAGATTAGCTTGACGGAGACATAAGTTGCTGTCAGACTGCTTTCACTTTTGATCACTAAATTACCTGAAACATGTTGTCATGCCTGGTCTGCAACGTCTACATGTATATTTCAAGAAGTTGTCTTGTTATTTCACATGCAGGACAAAGGCATCCAATGCAGGTTGAACGTAATGGTAGATCTTCTGCACTGTAAAATGAAGAACCTGAAAATTTACGTCAAAGACGATCGTATGGCTATATCAATCTGGTGCTAGTTCAACATCGCAGTGATAGACTGAGTCTATTTACGGTATTGTGTAAAATATGAAGGATAGGAGTTTGACTTTATTCATGAAAGCAGAAACAAAGCACTCTGTCCGTTTAAACACAACTCAAGAAGACTCCCTAAATAGAAAGAATAGCCAGCACCCCAAAGTCCTTCTGGTACTTTTTAATTAATTAAGGCACAGGCATACACTGACACGTTTCGGCGTCAAGCCGACACCCTGAGGAAGACTTTATTCTAATTTAACTTATTATCAATGTATTCACTAAAATCAATTCTATGATAGAGCTTTATCATTACCCCCTCTAATAGTTATTTTGACAAATCTGTATGGTACAGTATGTTAATACTAACACAACTGTGTGATTGTAGTCTTCCTGCTCTTCGATTCAAATCCTGGGTAGGACATAGAAGTTTGGGGTTGCAGTTTTAATTCTATAAAGCAAGAAAATCAGTGACTTATTGACTTAATCATTGAATGGACACAAACGCAGAAAGTTTCTGAATCATACAGTATTTACTATTTAGCCTGTTTGCCATTTCCATTTTATTAATATGTAGGCCTAGGTGATTGATAATGGAGCCAGCCATTCCATGAAGTTTCATTTTAGGACATCACAAATGACTGACTTGGCTATATGGTTTCTAACTTTGGGAGGCAGTTGTTAATGGTCACTAATACATGATATTGTCTAGGCTTTTAAGCTATATGTGAGTTCAGTTATAGTTTTGTACGAACTATCAGTTTGTTGCTACTAATTAAAGACACATAAATTGACTTAGACAAAATGACCACCATGGGTGTGTGGTATTGTCTAATACATGTATTTGCAACAAGGATCCTGAAGAAAATGAGGGAACAGGCCAACCAGGTGGAATGCTCTAGTCTAGTGGAGTGGAGTGAGATGATGATGATTATTTTACATTTTTATTTACAAACCATGTAGGATATGTTGGATGCAGGATGTTACTGGTTCCATAATCCATTAAGCATGAATCTGTGTTGAGGCAGTCCCCTCCTTAATTTTGGGAGGGCCATTTAATTTCAATAAAGTCTTTGAGTAGTTCAGGCAATTTGGATGTTGAGGAACAGATGGAATTTGAAATGGAATGCCTGCACTGTAAATGGCTCACATTATTTAAAAGTTCCACTTTTGTTTGGAGCAGCATCTCCACCTGTATATATTTGGAAGCTTACCCATGAGAATTCTGGCAATTTCCAATGCTCTGCGGGTCTCCAAAGCATTAATATTGTGTTCAACAACTAAATCTGGTCTTTTGCAATAGCACTCGCTGGAGGTTTGACACAGGAGTGACAGGAAACATGACTCGGACGGGGTGTAATGTCACTGGTCAGAGCCTTGTTGGTCAATGAGGAAGTGACTGGCTCGTTTGTTTTCACCACGGTGTGTTTGGTGTTTACCCCAATATTTTTTTCTGTTTGGTTGTTATCAAATTCTGAGGCATTAAACGTGCAGGAATGATTAATGCATTGATTATTGCATGAATGGGATCACAAGCTATGCCACAAATTCATAGCATATTCTGGCATACTAAATGAGGCCAAAGATGGAGCTACTCGAAAGCTCTTTTTTTTTAAAGGATTTAAATCAATGTAATTGACACTCAGTAAGAGTCATCATGGCAGCTGGGCGGCTGCCATTTAATTCCTCTGCAGGGAAAAACCTGATTCAATATTCTATAAAGGTGTGCTCAAATGGAGCATGCCAAGTTTAATTAGGCAATAGCCTAGTTTCGGATTAGAGACATTGCATTTGATCCTGTATGTTGATTCAAACTTCAAACTGTTTGCATATCTGGGCATATCGGGGCCTTGCTAAATAATGATAATTGTGCAATTAATTGATGTAACCTAACATATGTCTTCAAGGCCTTAATTGTCACCTCTTTCACAAGACCATGGATAGAAAGCATTAGTAGTCTATTTCTTTCGGCCTTCTTGACAGGTAATAGAGGTCTGCTTAGCTGCCATGTGGTGACTGCTGTTTTGTTAATCTTCTAGAGAAATATAGAGTTATGTGTGCAGTGCTCTGTTGGTTTGCTAATGCCCCTGGTTATTTTGCCCCTCTAAGAACACCACAGCTAAGGATGTCGTGAGCTTGCTTTGTAGATCTGCTATTTTCACTTTTTTCAAAACATTTTGAAAATCTGAATTTCTTTTTTTGGAAATGTGTTTCAATACAACACTGCATTGATTGAAAAAAGAAAATATACATTGTAATTTAAATATGCTTTTATTATAATATATAAAATAACTTTTATTTGGAATACTTGAGTATATACTTACAGTATATACTATCACCACTGGCAGCAACTGAGAAGACCCTCTCACCCCATGTTTGATGCTTGGTCCTGGGAGTTTGCAAGAGGTTGGATTCCCCGGGAGGGGGCATGGTGGTGGAAGATGTGGGAGAAGTAGTGGTGAACTAGGTTGTTTATTTAGGGCCTTGTTGACGGTGAGAAGTATTTTTGTAATGTATTGTGTGTCTGACTGGTAGCCAGTGAAGGTCATGGAGGACTGGTGTGATGTGATCTCTGGAGTGAACGTACTGGTGAGCACTGAGTAGGCAGGCAGAGGAGTTTTCTACAATACTGTAGGATTTCTCTCACTTAACCTTTTTTTTAAATCATTACCAATAAAGCATGCCCAAGTTACAATACAAACCCAAGCTTTAGATATACTTAATGCAAACAATATCTTCAAAATACATTTTAAACTTCTGTTTAGTTTCCACAATTTGAAAGTGGTAAATATCTCTAAATGGGTTCTCCCAAGTGTTGTCAGAGAAAATATATAGCCTCGAAAAGACCAGAAAGCTGAATTTGTCATCCAGTCATTAAGGTGAATTACATCACCAGTAGTAATCTGGCCGCACCCTAACCATTGGATTGAATCCAAAGGAAAATTACACTGTAGGCCGCCTATACACAGGGACATGTTTGACTCACTGTTTAACGCTAACATTAGAGATGGAATACTGTATCTACACAAATCCAGTACGTTTTTGGTGCGTAGGTAAGGGATATTTGAAGAATCAATACTGGAAGTACCCACACAATATAAGGGAAGGCAAAAAGCAGTCAAGATGCTGAGAAATTAATTGATTTGACACGTTTTGTTTTAAATTTCCTGTCACCCTGTGACACAATAGGCAAATACATTTTACCCTACATGTGATATTAGGATTCAAACTCTGAATGTAATCTCTTATCCTTGGACCAAGATTAATACAACTACTCTTGTCATTACTCAACAGACAATTTCTCATGTAGCAGCCAAACAGTGGCAAGATTGTAGAACTAGTCAAAGCCATGATTATAGATCAGACTGTTAAGATGCAGACAGTTGAGAGCTTAATATTTGGCCATGTTGTTTTAGCCCATCCACATTCCTAAAATGAGCATTTTGTAATTATTTGTGCGTGCCTAGTTAAGGACACCACATGTGTTAAATACAAGACTGCATGCAGTAAATATGTATTAATGGATCACATGTTTACACAGTATTGTTATTCACTCACGCATGTTGTGTTAAGAGACAACATAACACAAGCTCTATTGCCCCCAACAAATTACTCAGATGTGATGCAAGTGTGTGTGTGTGTGTGTGTGTGTGTGTGTGTGTGTGTGTGTGTGTGTGTGTGTGTGTGTGTGTGTGTGTGTGTGTGTCTGTGGTGTACTAATGGGGCTACTAGTGGTTTGTCTGGGCAGGCTCCTTGTTTTTGATTTGTCTTTTCTTCTCTCCGTTCCAATGCTTCCCCCCCCCCTCTCCTATGCAGCAAGGACAAGTTTGGAAGGTTTGCAAAGTTTATCACCTTCCACTGATAAAACCCCCTTCACCCTTCCTCAACTCCTTATTACACGTCCTGCTCTTCTCCTCTGCTGGTTACCTGCACTGATCTGTTGCTCCTCTTTCTTTGTTTCATGTTTGAGTCTGGAACGCTGCAAGCAGAACTGGACACTTTCAGTTTGAGTACGCAAAGAAAACGCAAACAAAAAATCTCCCAGTGATGGAGCATTATTCTCAGTTCTAGGTTGTTTGGAAATAACATTTTGATTTGATTGAACATTCTCTCATTTCTGCACAGGTGCAAAAAGAACAACAAAATCGTAAAAGATGACGGCTGTAGAAATGTGAATGCCAAAAGCATATGGCCACTGTATAGACGAATCCACAGAACGCTGCCTGTAGCTGCGGTGTCGCGGTGCAGAGCGGCACCCGCCTGACACCGCAGTTATGATTGCTGCTCTATGGATTTGTCTATAGCCCAGGGGACAATTCTTTCTTTTTTTTCGTAAAGTTACCAAATAATGAACATTTAATTTCAATGAGCTCAATAAATTGAATACCTGGCTCTGGCTGGATAACTGGATCTTATATTTCTTTCAAACTAAATTATTACATGTTGCTTTTAAATTGCAACACTAAATTGGATCAATTTACAAACTAACTGTATATTGATCAATGACTTGTCAGTTAACGCTTTACATTCCTTGTTCCCATTCAGTTCAGGGCAGCTGGGCATGGCAGGATTTAGCTGGGGCTCTAGCTCTAAATCTGACGTTGTTTTAACATTTTGATATATTTTCAACAACCAGTGCAAAAATCAGTACAAGTGAAACTGTGTGTAATGCTAATAATTGGCAAGGAATACACAAGAACATTGTATCCAGAAATCCTATTTCAGAATGGAAGCCAGCCAGCCAGCCTGGTACAGTTTACTGGTTCTATGACCAATAGTGTGGGATTGTTCACACTTTTCAAATTGTCTACAATCTAGTTCTATCCTCTTGATGATATGCTTTCTGGGCGTTCTACCCTGCTGGTTCTCAAAGTGGGTTACATGGATTCTCTCAGATCCTTGAGGGGCCTGCCTGGAGACCCCTTATTATTTCATTTAGTTATTACAAGTTTTAATTATCACAATAACATATTTTAAGATTTAGCTTTCCTCAACCTATTCTTATCAACTTTTAATGCTGGCTCCCCAGACTACAATGTTATATCTTAATGTTAATTGTCATATTTGGGAGTTAGTAATTGTCTGAGCATCATTTGAAAACACCAGACGTTACCAGCTGATGGTTCCAGACAAACATGGAGAAACAAAGGTGGAGCAAAATGAAGGTCTGTTCTGGTATCTAGTCAACAGCCCCCACATCCTAATCCTCCTTCACTCCTCCTGCTCCTCTCAGCTTATTCTCATGCCTCATCCCTCCCTCCGTCCATCCATCCAATCATCCATCCACTGCACCTCTCCCATTCATTCATCCATCCTTCCACCCAGCCCCCAATCCCAACCCAACCAGTCAACTGTATGCACTAGCCACTACTAAAAGACAAGTGCCACTGTATATAAATGGGGGGAAAAAAGATGGGAAAAAAGGCCAGCATGGCCAGCAAGCTCTGTGAATCCAGCAACAAGCAAAGCTGCAATTTACAGTCCTTAAGGTTGTAAACTAATTTAGGCTCCATCTAACCGTTTCGTTAAGGCAAGCCCTGTTGTTATTAAACTCAAAGTAGGCCTCACTTAAGAGGAGCTAGTAAACTTTAGTCTTTCATAGGCCTCCGTCGGTCAGAGTTGACCATGGTTTCGCAGCCCCCAACCCCTGGCCGGCTTATAGCCAAACTCCCAATAGTGGTCCATATTGTCAAGTCTGTCATAGGCTAATGCCATGTTAGCATCACAACCACAATTAGCAATGCATTTGTGCAATAGCCAGACTGTGTGCTTTTTATAAAGCTTTATGGATCTTGCTTCCTTGTTTCTCACCGTGTATAGTTCAAAACGTCCTCCACAAGCCATAAATGGAATTTCATTGGCCTAAAGTAGTCCGGTAGACAATCATACAGTATTGATGCTATCGGCTATCATTTAAGGCCATTGAAGTTTCAGCTTTGGTTTGGTAAAAAGTAGAGGGGACACAAGGAAACAAGCTAGGAATTGAGGTCCCACCTGTGTCATTGATGGGGATTGAAACATTGTTGTGGTTGTTGTGTGTAATGACTCATATCCCAAGTCCCAGTGCTGTGTGTTCCAGACCAGCTGCTGTGTTGTAATGGTCAGCTTCCTAGATGAAGGCTTTGGTCAGTGAACTAGCTACTGACGGACACACTACAAGACACTATTACTGCGACAAATAGACATGGTCACACACTTGACACACACTTAAGGTTACCTTGCTGGCTAGCAATCTTTAGTGAAAACTTGCTCAGAGAGATGCAAGATAGGTGATCACTGATTCACCCTATCCAACCCAGTGTAAAACCAGTGACTTACAAACTAATGGCATCAATATGGTTCCGTAGCAGTCCATCTTGTCTCCCCCTACCCCCCAGTATTTGTTAGCTACTCCACTGTTCTGCGTTGTAATTTCGTTCTAGCAGTGGCTGGAGATGCTTCAGTATCATGCAAGCTGAGATTCCAATTTGTGGTTGTGGTCCTGTGTCAAGCTTTAAGGCTGTTCTTGTTTTTGTTTAAGTTGTGAGCCATCAAAACATTAGGTTAGTAGCATAGTTCTATAATATAGCTTTTATGTTATTCCCTCATGTGAACCTTGTGGCTTCCACTCAAAACCTCATGTTCTCTAGGGCACAACTGAGCTGATGACGTTTTGTTAAGTGCACTCAAACCTGCTAGGGCTTGTGTGTCTAACCTAGCAGCCCATAAAGTTTTATACGAACACCCTGTTTAATGGCACATGCATGGATAACATCTTCCTAACCATTCACTACTACACTGCCATACTGCATGAGTGCTATTGCTTTATGCTGGCATCAGAGCAATAAAGGCTGGAACAGTGGCACCTGCTGTTGTAATATATTTATTATAGCACTGCTGTTCTGTGGAGGCAGATATAGTTAGGTTGATGGGATTCTGGGAACATTCTTAGCAAGGGCCCTCCCCTTGTATAGTTTTCCTACTCTTTTCTATCTCTCCCTGACTTTGATTTATCTCTTCTTCCTCTGATTCATTTCTCTTTGTCTCTCTTAATACCCCCCCCCCCCCCCCCCATCTTGTTTTTCCTCTTTCCTTCCCTCTGTATCCTCTCTTTCTCCCCCTCACATTTTTATGTGCATCATTCTGCCTGCCATGCAGTGTGTTTGTGGTACTAACAAGTGTTGATTCAGTGGAGCAGTTTGGGAAGGAAAGTCCTACAGTTAAGTGTCTCTCAGTGTTTCTCAGCCAGTTTGTGTCATAGCACACCAAATTATCAGCCAATACAAGGCAACCATAAATAATTACTGACTGAAATAAAGTAACATTTTGGTTGCTTGCACAGTCAAACACAGTCAAACAACGGCTGCAAATTTTCACATGAGAAATTTGAAAATCTTAACAAAGATTACATACTTACATACATATATTTTTTTGTTTGTTTAATCTGACTTTATTAATTATAATGACTATGCACATTTCAGCTCACTCCAAATTACTGCGGTTGAGAACCACTTTGGGCTCTTGTTCACACCTAGACTATGCCAGAATCTGGTTTATCTAAACCTAAATCCTCCTGGTGAATGAACTTCTTAAAAATAATAGTGATGCATAATTGTTGATTACATTAAATTCACAAAATGTCTTCTCCTAAACTGTTACCATTCCTTGTGGTTGGGGTAATAATACACCAGAATTAGAGTACCTACAGAATATTTCTAGGTTACCATTTAAAGAGAAAGAGGGAGCTTTGCTTTTACAGTAGAATAATTGCACTGACCTTGTATTTTCTTGTTTTATCTCTTCTCACCTCCTCTGTCCTCTCTTTTCTAGGCATGTGGTGATCCGAAAGCTAAGCCCTCCTACCTGGTGGATAAGAACTTGGAATCGGCTGTGAAGTTCATCGTCCGGAAATTCCCTGCTGTGGAGACGCGCAACAATAACGTAAGACTGTGTGTGTGTGTGTGTGTGTGAGAGAGAGAGAGAGAGAGACTCTGTGTGTGCGACTGTGCGTGTGCTGTGTGTGTGTGTGGGGGGATGAATGATCATTGATAGCCTAAAACATTGAATCAAAGCAGTTATTTGTCTGCACTCCACACTCATCCCAATATGGTAACACCATTTCTTCTGCTGAACTAAAACCGACGACCTGTTAGAGGGATTGGGCTATTGATGTTTTTTTTAGTCTTTCAAGTTATAGGATTTTTGGTTCTTCAAAAAGTATTGAAATGATTACATTTGCGAAATGAAATGAAAACCATCTCTCTGGTCGGAAGTTGTCTGCAAAGTTTCCTCCATGAAATATGTTTACAGTAGGCCTTAGCCACTGTCCATCCAGGTCTTGGGATGTGAGATTAATTTTAAACTGCCCTTTAAAAAGTTTATGCAACTGGGGTCATTTTAAACTACTTTGGCTACTATTTTGGCAGTATAGTCAACCGCATCATAGACTAAATAAATGTCAGTTTTGTCAGATATGATGACAGAAATCATTGTATCAAGGATGCCACAGATGGTCAATTTATTGCCGAGGCACACTATTTGAATGATGGCCACACAGTGTTAGTCTGTATGTAGAGAGAAACCATGTCTTTTTGTACGGTCCACACTCCACTCCAGACAGATCCATCACTGTTTACTACACAGGCATAATTAGTAAGTTGGAGCTCAAAATATAAAACCAATTCAAATAAGATAAAATACTGATCTCTGGTGGACAGTTAGGTTATTACTGCCTCTAGTAACAATATGGGCTTAAGCAGAATGTCATTACATAGGTCTCACAAAGTAGAATATAAGCTGCATCTTAAATGTTTAATGAACAAAATCTAAAATTTCGTGGTAGTCAGTTATTTGCATTGTTTTTCTGTGTTGTGTATTTTGCTAGGCCTACAAAATGGCATTGGATTGAGTGTACGTGTGTGTGTACCAACCTGACCTCATGGCTCATTCAGTGATTTATTTCAGCATTAACTGTTAGCTCAGCTCATAGCTTCTGTGTGCGCATCAGTGTAAAACTGTCATTTAGCTAACCCGCACTGTGCGCGCGCACGCGCGTGTGTGTATGTGTGGCTAACTGCTTATTCAGTATATAACTGTGCCAAATATGTCTCTTATGTTGTGTTTCTGCTTTGTTTCTGTGTTTGTTTGTGTTTTGTTTTTTGCATGCTAAACTTGGCTTATTCCGGACTTGTGCTTTTTGGTAAGTTTTTTTGTATCTATAAGTTCATGTAACTAAGTTTTCTCTGAGTTTTTTGAATCTTAGTTTTGTAATGATGCTTTTTATTTTTTGGCGTGTGTTTTGCTTTGCTCCGCCGTCTGTCTTTACTCTCTTTCTCCCACTGGCAGCATTTTAACTTTTTACTGGCTGGCTGGCCAGCTGGTTAATGGGCAACTTCACTGAGACTTAACCTGAATCGTCGTTCTGTTCTGAGGAGAAAGCTCTTGCTCTCACAGTGCTGAAACATCAACACCAGCATACTTAAAATGGCACGTTTCACTGGTTTGTTTTTCATGGCTGGCAGAATTTTTCTGATTTTCCATAACCACTTAAGCCCTATATTCTATTTGTGCTACTGTAAGTTAGAAATAAATAAGTATTTTTTTCATTTTTAGAAATTAATACACCTATAATGAGGACATGCCCAAAATAGGGACACCAGGTTGACAGTGGTTTAAAAAAACTTGTTGGAGTTGCCCATTAATTATCTTACCAGGCTGGGTAGTTGGATTGCAGGCTGTTTTGAAGACTTGCCGACTGCTTGCTGCAAGGAGGAGGATTATATTTATTTTTTATGCTAATAAAATACAGAACACATTGGCAACCTCTGTTCTGTTGTACATGTTAACTGTTAGGTCTACAGTATGTGATCTAAACTACTAACATTACAATTCTTACGGGTCCTTATAGTTTAAAGTACATTATTACAATTAATTTGCAGGGTACGGCAGGAAATAAAAGTTTCTCACACGCCCCAGTGGCTGATGTATTTCACCATCCAAATTCACCATCCAGTTGCTATTTTTTAGGATTGACATGGTGTTTATTTTTTTAATAGGACAGGACTTTTGAATGATGGCAATATTTGGACTAGACCCTGCCAGCATATAGTCCAAACGTACCAGTATTCTGTTGATGTTAATTGTCTAATCTAGTTTTAGGGTGAAATCAAACGTGTTGACTCCTTGGTGAAGCAATCATTGTCAGAGCCTGTCTGTATTTATCATTCACCTTACTGCTTTCTTTATAGAGTTGCAGTATCAATGGATAGTTGGATACATTTCCTCTTAACCATTTAACATAACAGAGCCTCATGGCTGTCATTCAGTTCACAATGTATGTGGAAACTAAAAATAAAACCTCTCTCAGATTCCTATGTATGTTTTATACAAATGTCTGTGTAAAACCATTTCAAACAACTTATTTCATCATTTGAAATTTGAATTGAGGTGATTGAATAGAAAGTGAACTGAACCCCATAGGCTGCATGGTATCAATAGCGACAACTCTGTGGATTCTAATAAGTCTAGTAAGCATTGGTCGTTCTCCTTAATTCTTTGTCTCTGATCTCTCTCTGATACATGATGCTTTTGGGTGACATGGCTATCTCTGCTTTCATAAAGCTTAGATCATACTTTGGTACAACATCTTAATATCTGAGCATGTTCAGCTCAGCATGACTCCATCAACAACCAGCAGCTACTGGAATGTGTTTTCACCAACTTGTCTGCAGTTGGACAAAATATTGAAATTGCAATTATAATCTACTGCCATTTTCAAATTGATGCCAAAGAAAAAAAAGCTGCCTCTTTCAAAGGTTCTTCAGACACCTTTCCTCTTGCAGCATCTTCATTGGCTAAAAGAGCAATTCATTAATTAAATTAATTAATGATTTAAAGCTGAAGTGCAATTGTCTTTTACTCAATACAAACTCATATGTGAAACTTTAAATGTTTTACCAAAGTAAAATAGTATTAGTACTTGGTGACATCACTTGATGACTACTCTCCCCTACTATTAAGGGCTTTAAATGTATTTATGTATTTATTAAAGAAAGCATGTTACTAACCCAGTGTTACTCAATTGTTCATTATCTGATTGTTCCACTAGGACGGGGCTAAAAACCTAAAATGAATTTGCCACTATTTTTCAATTTCTGAAGATGGCCGTTTCCTGGTTCCACTGGCCTGAACCCTTTTCTGGCTTCTGTGGCAACAGCTTCTTGAACTTGACTCTGATTGACACGTTTGATTGATGAAAGTGACACGTTTCTGTGGATGTCATAGAAATCAAATCTTAGTTTAGTATGTCTGAGTTAAGTGTGTTTGACCATGCTGTAGTTCACCTGGAACAGATGGTACTGGTCAATACAACATGCTGCTTTATGGCTGACAGATGATACAAATAGTTTCTGATTTACAAAACCAGGTTGCACCATCACAATAGATGATGTCCTTTGACTTTCCTAATAACACCTTTATAACTGCAGTCTTTCTATGATGTGGTTTCCACAGCAACAGCTAGCTCAGCTACAGAAGGAGAAGTCAGAGATTCTTAAGAACCTGGCTTTGTACTATTTCACCTTCGTAGATGTCATGGAGTTTAAGGTAAGAAACACAAATCCAATCAAAGGTGTATTTTTAAATGAAACTTAGTTTTGCATTGCAAAAAGGAAATAGAAAATAAATGAAGGAGAGAAAATACAGTGGATTATTGAGCTAAAAACTGCTTCCAGGTAAAAGCAAGGCTAATTTAACAGGACTGTCAAAGCACACACAGGTAATGAGAATGATTGTGATGAAGCTGTACAATACCTCCTCCCTACAGGACCATGTGTGTGAGCTGTTGAACACCATTGATGCCTGCCAAGTCTTCTTTGACATTGTAAGTTCAACACACAAATGGTCGGGACAAATTACATGAATCAGTCCACTACTGTACTGTGTTGTGGAGCTGCTACTTCTCCTATTACGGAGAAGTAGTTTGACAAGTACTTGGGAACTGTTCCTTGAGTATCTTGAAGACCAGACCGGCTATCTTGAAAAAAATAAAAACGAAATGCTTAAAATATGTGCGTAATTTTACCATAAAGAAAAAGTATACATCATGTTGTCTTCATGTCTTCCTCTTTCTTTCTGTTAGACGGTGAACTTTGACCTTACCAAGAACTATTTAGACCTGGTGGTTACTTACACCAATCTGATGATGCTGCTGTCACGCATAGAGGAGAGGAAAGCCATCATAGGACTGTACAACTACGCCCATGAGATGACACATGGGGCTAGGTAACTTGCTGCTTTTAGACAACTACATTTCATAGCTGCAGCTAATGATTATTTTCATAATCGATTTATTGATTGGAATCGTGGGGGTGTGTGTTTAGTGACAGGGAGTACCCCAGGTTGGGCCAGATGATTGTGGACTATGAGAACCCTCTGAAGAAAATGATGGAGGAGTTTGTTCCACATGGAAAGGTAGGAGAACTCACACCCACACTGTGTGTGTGTGTGTGTGTGTGTGTGTGTGTGTGTGTGTGTGTGTTTGTGTGTGTGTGTGTGTGTGTGTGTGTGTGTGTGTGTGTGTGTGTGTGTGTGTGTGTGTGTGTGTGTGTGTGTGTGTGTGTGTGTGTGTGTGTGTAGGTCTGTACACTCACTATAGGCACAATGCATAACTGTTGGTTATTAGATACTCATACAGTGTTGTGCTGTTTACGTTCTGCAGTGTGTAATCTAATTATTTTCATATAATAATTTAAATTAGTGTTAAGTAAGCTAATGACTGGGCTAATACTGACAGTGTCTGTCCTCTCCAGTCTCTGTCAGATGCATTGATCAGCCTTCAGATGGTTTACCCCAGGAGGAATCTGTCTGCTGACCAGTGGAGAAACGCCCAGCTGCTCTCTCTCATCTCAGCTCCCTCTACCATGCTCAATCCTGCTCAGTCAGACACAGTGAGTATAGCGGGCATATGAGTGTGTCTGCATGCATATGTGTATGTGCTGAGTGTTTGGTGTCTGTATTAATATATGTCTGTTTGTCTATTTACTTGCTGTATATCTCCGACTAAGGCGACTATAGAGGGCTGCTCATTATGTCATATGGTAACATATTGAGATTTTCAACATTAAATTGTTACAATTGGCAATATTTAAACTATATAATAATAATTAAAGTTAATTTAGAACAACCTGCCATGGTGCAAGATCAAATAAGCATTGCATATTAGCAATGAGCTCTGTGGCCAGTCACAGCCGTTGTTAATTTAGGGGCAGAGTTTGGAAAGGTCAATAGGGCAGACTGTTATAAAGGGAGACATCAGTGCAATGAAAGTGTTTTGATGCCAAAAGACTTGAGATTGGTATTGTCTCTGCATACCTGTAATCCTGGGGTTCTCGAAGGTGGCAAACCTGATTCCTATTCCTGTGCTTTTTCCCATTGCTTCATTTGATTGACCTGGTAGCAGATTTGAACTGGAAACATAATGAAAGTGCCATATGTGTTTCCAGTTATGCACAGAGCCTATTTGCATTCATAATATTTAGCAAAATAATAATTTAAATTACCCCATAAGATAGGGAAATATTGAGACGAGTCATTACATTGCATCCAATGGTGCGATTAAGTCATGAAATAAGGAGGTGCGATTTAACAGCAGAATATGTTGGTGTACAAGTCTCAACAATATGGACATAGTAAACACATTATTAATTCCTCACCTGCTTCTGCTTAGTCTTCATTAATTTTAAAACTATGCATAGGTTACTGGTGTGTAATTCTGTTTTGTATACTGTACATGGTGTTCACCTTCCTGTCTTGTGTTTGTGTTTAGATGCCGTGTGAATACTTGTCTTTGGACACCATGGAGAAGTGGATTGTTTGTAAGTACCCAGCACCCTCTTTGATGTTGACTCTGGTAGAGCCCTGTTCACTCCACAGAGATTAATGATATGAACTCTGAATTACCACAGCTTTGATGTACATGACATCCTTGCTGGTATTCATTTTTTAAATAATTGTCTCCGCCAGGCCGTAAGGCATGGCGAGAGAGTATGTTTTACCCTCCGTCCGTGTGTCCGTCCGTGTGTCCGTCCGTGTGTTACCACCAAATCTCCGGCACCGTTGGCCCGGTCGCTGCGAAACTGTGCACACACACTCCCTGGATGCCAATTCAGAACCTCTGCCTCAAAATTTTCACATGGACCTGTTATAGCGCCACCAGGAGGCCGATTTGTGCAAAACCCATTTTTTCACATTATTCCTACAGTTTTTAACCAAACGTCATGCAAATCGGTACACAGTATCTCTATAGTCATGTGATCAACCCTGATCTGTCCGATTTCCCATATTCCATCCTTATTGGTTAAGGTTGCCATCCAAAGTTTGCAGGATTGGTCCGTTTTGAACAAACTGCCTCAAACCATGAACGCAGCGTGCGATTTCCATGAAATTTCACACGCACATTCCCACTAGGCCGAGGAAGAAATGCCACCCTTTTCACATTGGCCTGTTATAGCGCCACCAGCAGGTCTAATTTAGCAAAACACATTTTTGGAACAAAATGCTTCAAATCATGAATGCAGTGTCCGATTGCCGTGAACGACCTAAGAATAAATGGCACCCTTTTCACATTGGCCTATTATAGCGCCACCAGGAGGCCACAATAACGTATCTGACCTGGCGGAGACCTGTGCTCCGAGGAGCACTTTATCTAGTTGTAATTGTAAAACATTTAAAAAACATTTATTTTTAAACATGAGGAACCTCAAATTACTTCTATTTTTATGATCTATTATTTTCTATGAATTCACTGTTTATTTCCTTCTCTGCTTATTAACTTCTCTCTCTTTCTCTCTCTCTAGTTGGTTTCATCCTGTGTCACGCTGTGCTGAGCAGTGACGCAGCAGCATTGTCTTTGTGGAAGTTAGCTCTGCAGAGTTCCACGTGTCTCTGCTTGTTTAGAGATGAGGTCTTCCACATCCACAAAGCTGCCGAGGACCTGTTTGTTAACATCCGAGGGTAGGCACGCACACACACGCACACACGCACGCACGCACGCACGCACGCACGCACCCACGCACGCACGCACGCACGCACGCACGCACGCACGCACGCACGCACGCACGCATGATGAATGATGATGTTTGTCAACCTTGAGCATTTGTGCTTTTTGTGTCAAAACTATTTTCCTGCCATTTTTTTTCCACAAAAACCCTACCAATGGACAACTCTCATAACCTATTCAATGTCTCTGTATTGGCACTGCTTAACTTCCTCAATGACAATCATTCTACTAAACTGGTAAAGGGGAAGAACATAAAACTTAAACACCTTCATGCCACCAGTTAATCAATCAGTGCACTGTATGTGTCTTTCTCTTCAATTTGTTTGTGTGTGTTTCAGATACAATAAACGCATCAACGACATAAGAGAATGCAAGGAACAAGCACTGTCTCACGCGTACGTATCTCTCCTGGTCTCTCTTTGCCCTCTGTCTCTTCATCTGCCTCTCTATCCATCCATCCAGCCATTAATCCATCCTTCTCTCTTGTCTTTCTCCTTTCCCTCAAAAAATATATTTTACAGAAGGTTTAGTTGACAGTCATGACAAGATATTGAACTAGTAAAGGTGAAAATATGTCTCACCTCCCCTGCTCTCGACCCGTCTTCTCTCCTCTTCCTTCAGTACTCTCATCTTACCATGTTGTCCTGAAGGTGTTAGAATATATAATTAAATGATGTGTCATTGGGTATCATCTATGCTTTTGATATGCAGAGGCTCCATGCACAGAGAGAGACGCAAGTTTCTCCGCTCTGCTCTGAAGGAGTTGGCTACCGTCCTCGCTGACCAGCCTGGACTCCTGGGCCCAAAGGTAATATCTGATGGCACCTTAAAGAGTTGTGCTGGGATGTTTGTAATATGTTTATATGAGTTATTTTGTAGAGCCTGTACAGGACCACGACGTTAGTACTACGAATAATAATAATTGTGATTCCTGATCTGGTACTGGTACCCAGTTTATACAATCTCAAAATCAGATCATTTGAACTTTACGTTAAGTTACGCTTTGTGGAATAATGCCTTTTCAATCGGGGCCAGAATATGTTGACACAGTTTAATAAGGGAATACATATATTCTGATAACTTGTGCGACACTGTCTTCTTATTATAAACAAAGATTTAAGATGAACTTTTCTACTTTCTATGAAATATCTGCATGATTTGGCCCTAGAATGTGACTCCCCAGTTCTGATAAATATAATGATACCAAAGATAAAATGTGTTTGTACTAAGTACTGTAGGTGTTCAAAAAGAGACCCCTCTCTCTTTTACTCTGTGTTCTCCATCTGTAGGCGCTGTTTGTGTTCATGGCATTATCGTTTGCCCGTGATGAAATCATCTGGCTCCTTCGTCACGCCGACAACATCCAGAAGAAAAGCACAGACGACTTCATAGACAAGTAAGCACACACAAACATTTAAACACGCAGATGTGCACAATAGTACAATTGCTACACACTGATACATGATCGCACACACAAGCATTTAAACACGCAGATGTGCACAATAATACACTGTTTGTGTGTGTGTGGTACAGACACATAGCAGAGTTGATCTTCTACATGGAGGAGCTGAGGGCCCATGTGAGGAAGTATGGTCCAGTCATGCAGAGGTACTACGTTCAGTATCTATCTGGCTTCGATGCTGTTGTGCTCAACGAACTGGTGCAGGTACACACACACTCTATCACACTCGCATGCATTGAAAATGTCAGTGTTACAATGTAACAGGGGGAGGGGGGTTACTGAAACTACCCCTATCACCCATCGTTTCCTATTCCTAAACAGTAATATTTATTTGTATGACAATGACAAATAATGGATAAACGAACATACATCAATAACATTAATCACAGTAAGAATGTGTTTTTGTGTTTTGTCTATGCTAGAACCTATCTGTGTGTCCAGAAGATGAATCGATCATCATGTCTTCCTTTGTCAACACCATGACCTCTCTCAGCGTCAAACAAGGTAAACTTAAACTACAGTGTAAAATCCTGAGTGTTCATTTAACTCTGAGCGTGTACAAATGCAACAGGTCATTTTTTATACAGTCTTTGAGTTAAATTAACACTGTGGAATGTACTGTGTATATATAAAGCCAAAAACTAGCCTACTGTTGAAAATTCGCTTAAAACACTATTGCTCTCTCTCTCTCAAAAAAAAGATAAGAAAAATGATTTCACTGGTACAACAGAATAACATTCAGATGTCTTGTCTGCTATTTCCATGACACCAGCAGACAGTCAACATCAACCATTGACTGCTTATGTCAGTGTCAGTGTTAGTGTTGTGGAAAATAATTATTGAATTTGTATATGATGGGATTTGAGTTTGTATGTGATGTGCGAATACTGTTTTAAAAAAACATCAAACATAGTATTATGTATTATTAATAATACGGTAGGACTGTGGTAATTTACCCTCTGTGCACATGCTTGTTCCTTTGTTCCTTATAGTGGAGGATGGAGATGTGTTTGACTTCAGAGGCATGAGACTGGACTGGTTCAGATTGCAGGTACACATACACACTCAGTTGGTAGTCGTTATTCAGGAACATGTGTAAATGTGTCTTTTTTAATCATTTTTTTCCTCAAATTCTATTGTAGTCATGTCAATAAAGAATGCCTCAACAAAAATAATTCTATAATCTTCTGTCTGTTTTTTTTTTTTGTTTCTCCCTCATTCCATAAACCTATTGCCACTTTCTTTACCTCTTTCTTTACTTTTCTGTTCTTTTCTTTTGGTCCTTACTTCCTATTTTCCTTTTCATCTTTATTCCTTCCTCCTTTGTTTCCTTCCCACTTACTTTTCTTTACATGTTTCTTTCTTTTATTCCCTTCTTTCTATCCTTCCGTCCTTTATTTCCTACCTTCTGTCCTTCCTGTCCTTCCTCTAGGCGTATACCAGTGTTTCTAAGGCCAGTCTGGGTATAGCAGACCACAGGGAGCTGGGGAAGATGATGAACACCATCATCTTTCACACCAAGATGGTGGACTCACTGGTGGAGATGTTAGTGGAGACCTCTGACCTCTCCATATTCTGGTGAGAGACACTCAACTAGGCCTGGGCAATTAAACGGTATATATATTTGTTTTCTGGAACAAAAATAATATATATATTTTTGTGTGTGTAGTTTCTACAGCCGTGCATTTGAGAAGATGTTTCAGCAGTGCTTGGAGCTACCATCTCAGAGCAGACACTCCATCTGCTTCCCTCTGCTGTGTACACACTTCATGTCCTGCACTCATGAACTGTGCCCTGAGGAGGTAACACACACACACACACACACACACACACACACACACACACACACACACACACACACACACACACACACACACACACACACAGAAGGAAAAAACACCAAACCATGTCTGTATTGACCCATAGTTAATGTCCCAGTTAATGTGTTGTGTTTTTAGCAGAACATACATGGAGGACTGTAAATAAAGTACAGAAACACCCTCCCACATATCCTGTGCCATTAGGAGTTACGTCCATTTCTTTGAGAATTTTAGCGGTTGGCTAACAACATATTGTGTTTCAGTTTGTGTCTGAAAAGGTTTGTGTTTGTGAAATGACAAGTGTAATTGTAGCCATAGAACAACCCACATAGTGTTAATATTTGTGTGTGTGTGTGTGTGTGTGTGTGTGTGTGTGTGCGTGCGTGTGTGCTTTCTAGCGCCACCACATAGGGGATCGCAGCCTGTCGCTGTGCAACATGTTTCTGGATGAAATGGCCAAACAAGCCAGAAATCTTATCACTGACATTTGCACGGAACAATGTACTCTCAGTGACCAGGTATGTACACACATACTACACCACAAATGAGACAATTGGAATGTAGTACAGTATACATTATTTATTGCCTATTATAATGTTCATATAAGCAGTTTTCTTAGGCCGGTTCTGCTAATGACAAAGTGATCTACCATTAAGGTATTGATGTTAACTGGAATAAGACAACTTTTGTCGGTTCAGAACACAACTTTATTCCTGGCCATTCTGCCTGCACGTAAACAAAGCAGTCACAACTAACCTCCAGCACCTTCCATTCAGCCTGCATGTAAACAAAGCAGTCACAACTAACCTCCAGCCCCTTCCATTCCGCCTGCACGTAAACAAAGCAGTCACAACTAACCACCTGCTGCTTCCGGCCAAGCCTTCGCTATAATAGTCTCTCCATTGCCTCACAGTGCACCACATTTCACACTGGTCATAGCTAACAATAGAAATTGTAATAGTATATTATAGTATTAACTCACCCATTAAGACCTGAGGCCGATTCTAGTTCTGACACTTTCAAGATTTTTCAAAAATGTTACAAAATAGCAGATGTACAAGCTCTGATGCGCTGTGAGCTTGTATCGGCTATTTTTGAATAGCCAACACAAAAACCTAAAATGACACGGATGCTTTCCCGGTTTTAATGGGTTAACATTGGTCAGGGTGGTTCAGGTGTTATGATTGGCCAATGAGGTTGACTTTATATTATAAAGGAATATGCATGTTGCACATTGTTCAGACAATGGCTGACACCGAAGGAGTACCTGTCTATTCGTTTCCAAAGGAAGCAATACATGTATTGCTTGAAAATAAAGAAGCACGCCATAAAGAGAGCAAGTGCATATTATGTTATCAGTTTTGACAGATGGCTAGTGTACACTACAGTAATAGCAGAATTTACAAAACAGATGGTAATTGAGCTGACAACAATAATGGTGAGGGTTCTAAGTACTCATATAAAGGCCCGTTCATTTCCTGGACACCAAATAACTACTGGACATTGTAGCTAGCTAGCTAAGCTAACAGCTGATGTTGAAATAATTATCTTGTATCTCTCCCTAACCCGCTATCATTACCTAATGTTATGACAACTAAAATAGTTAGCCTATGCTATTACCGGTACAATATAATACCAACCAACCGACATCGGATCGGATGTGTCCAATGGTTTTGTTGTCTCCTAGCAATATGATAGCATTTGGATGAATCTATCTAATATATACATGCAATACTACTACTATACTTGTTGACATGGCTTTCTGTGTCTGTGTGTTTGTCTCCAGCTGCTTCCTAAGCACTGTGCCAAGACCATCAGCCAGGCCGTCAACAAGAAGAGTAAGAAGGCCACAGGAAAGAAAGGAGAGCCGGAGCGAGAGAAACCTGGGGTTGAGAGCATGAGGAAAAATAGATTACTGGTCACCAAGTGAGTTATCTGACTGACGCATGCATGCACACAGGAACATTATAATTCAACAATTATTGTAAATCCTTAATGTTGGATTTTTGTCATTTTAAACAAAAAATCTTTCTTTTTCTTATGTTTTCAATTTACTGTGTGAATAAAAGTTTTTTTTTTAAAAGAAAATTTCTGTTAATGTAGACCAGGGTTTCAACAGATCACAATAATGGCACATTACTTCACAGCCTAGTGTGTTATTTCTCGTACAGACAGCGATGTGTTTGTTTTTGAGACATATGCTTTTGTTGTTTTCTTTCAGTCTGGACAAGTTGCACACGGCCCTGTCTGAGCTGTGTTTCTCCATCAACTACGTTCCCAACATGGTGGTGTGGGAACACACCTTCACACCGCGAGAATACCTCACGTCACATCTAGAGATCAGATTTACCAAGTAAATACATACACACACTGCAAGTACACACATGCGTTTGATTGCTCAATGTTACACTGCAACCTCTAAGACCTGCTCTAAATTATCCCCAAAAGAAATATTAGTGTTGTCCTCAAATAAAACTAATGTACAGAATAATCAATTTGTCATCAGGCTTTTGGTTGTGGACAAAAATTACATTAAATTCTGTATTTATTTCTTTTTGTGTTATAAGTGCAGTCAAATGCATTTTTCTAGTTGTCAAAACACATACAAACATACACTTTCATGTCTGTGTTCCTCTGTTACCTTTTATTCGCATGGAAAGCTAAACTGTTTCATATATGTGTCAGGTCTATTGTGGGGATGACCATGTACAACCAGGCTACTCAGGAGATAGCCAAGCCCAGCGAGCTACTGACCAGTGTCAGGGCCTACATGACCGTCTTACAGTCCATAGAGAACTATGTCACTATTGACATTACCCGCGTGTTCAACAACGTGCTGCTGCAGCAGACCCAGCACCTAGACAGCCATGGAGAACCCACCATCACCAGCCTTTACACCAACTGGTAAGATAACCATGGCCACGCTCTAAGCCTGAAACGAATGTGTGTCTACACCTGAATGCATTGCTACTAGCTTTTATTTTCAGTGCGTCTTGTCAAAAGTAGGACGGACATGCCTGGTCTAAGCAAGCATTGCCTCAAACAATTGACTCATGCAAATGATGCAGTTTACGGAAACTTATACAAGACACGTCCCCATAAATCAGTACCGCATCTGCGTCTTACATTATTTTAGACATCCAAAAAACATGTCCACACTGCTTTGTATTGGTAGGAGGTGCAGTTAAGGTTAGGCATTCTTAAGTAAAATGTTTAATTCACAGACATGGAGCATGACACATGGGTGTTGTCAAGTGGCATAAATAGACTATCCACACTGCTAGCGTGGGCCATAATTGTTTACAGCTGGGAGATCTTTACTATGTTTACTGGCTTTAGGGGAGTGGAGTAACTCCCTTTGCCTGTAAAGACTCCACCCAGCCATTCTGCTCTGTTGTGTACAAACTAAAAACTGGTTTACAGTTTTGAGAATGTCCAGTTCATCCCTTGTTCCTCTTGTTCATTTAAATGTATCAAAAAACTGAATATTGAGGTTTGTGACTTTGTTTTATAGCTTGTTATTGATTGTAGTTTTTCTGCTGTTAATATTTCTTGAACCAAAGCATACCATCACTGTGGCTGTGTTGTTTGATCTGATTTTGTTACAATATTCCTTTAAACTGAACAAGCCCAAATTAAGTCCTTTCCTGTGTGTGTGTTGTGTGTGTGTGTTGTGTTTAGGTACTTGGAGACATTGCTTCGGCAGGTCAGTAATGGACACATCGCCTATTTTCCTGCCATGAAGGCCTTTGTCAACCTGCCTACGGAGAATGAACTGACTTTCAACGCTGAGGAATACTCAGACATCTCTGGTACACACACATAAACACAGACACACGCACAGTTTCCCAATAGACTGTAGAACATGTTTTTGCATTATGTGCAGCTACAGTATATCATGGCAGCATGTGGATCATTGTGTGTGCACATCTGTCCGTGTGATTTAAGTGCTAACATGTGTGTGTTTGTGTGTGTAGAGATGCGTTCTCTGTCTGAACTGTTGGGACCATATGGAATGAAGTTCCTCAGTGAGAGCCTGATGTGGCACATCTCCTCACAGGTTGCTGAGCTCAAGGTATACCTACACACTCAAAATCATGGAGTAAAACTACATTTCCCCAAATTCATTAACCCATTAAGACCTGAGGCGATTCTTTAAAAAAAAAAATCAAAATCCTAACAGTTTTTTGAAAAAAATCTAAAAAGAAATGTTTTCAAGATTTTTCAAAAATAGCAGATCTACAAGCTCATAGCGCGGCACTCGGTGCCGCGCTATGAGCTTGTATATCTGCTATTTTTGAATAGCCAAAGAAATCTAAAGTGACACAGATGCGTTCCAGGTCTCAATGGGTTAAAGATGTCTGCAGTCAAAGTCACAGTCTCACCTTTATAAACGTATATCACTTGTATAAATGTTATGTGTTGATAAATACCATTCATAACACTTCTGTTTCTGTGTCTGCAGAAACTGGTAGTTGACAACGTGGAGGTGTTGACTCAGATGAGGACAAGTTTTGACAAACCTGAACACATGGCGGCGCTCTTCAAGAAGCTCTCCTGTAAATACACACATGGCACACTCACACTAAACACAAGACAACTCTTGTCTGCTTATAGATATGCACACAGCTGCACTATTCCAAATGTTGTTAACTTTTATTATAGGTCAAATGCCTACACAGTAATGTAAAAAAGATACATAGAATCTTGTCTACCAATTTTCTGCCATTTTGATGGTAATGATAATTTGACGATTAATGGTGACTAACATTGGCGTGGATGAATGTTATCTTTTAACACATCGGGTGCCGATCACGGTCTGGACCGTGTTTTCACATAGTAGCGCTCTGGTGCCGTTCACGGTCTGAACCGTGTTTTCAGTCTTTTTGTTTTTTTCGTTTTTCTCCACACGGGCGGGGCTAGAGCAGCTCTGGGAGTACCCATTGTGATCCTGAGAAGGCAGGGCCAGATAGATCACCGGAAACAAAAACATGGCTTCCATCCGCTTCCTGTCTATTTCCTTCTTTAAAACGCCTATATCTCCGAATCTGTTTCCGGTGTGGAAAACCGGTCGTGCGCGATCCGTCCCCGTTGTAACTTGTGAGTGAAATGTTATCGATCCAGGATGTAGCCAGGGTCATCGCGCAACATGAATGGATGCTTTGTTTTACGTGGATTTGCTCGTCGCGGAGTCTAAAGCTTTAAACAGCAAAGCGCAGTCAATGGGAAGAATGCTGGCACCCACGGTAAGTTGTTATGAAAAAATGCTGGCACCCGATGTGTTAACAGCTTGTTAAAAGCATGTTCTAGACACAAAAACATTTTTGTACACCTAAAGATGTACAAAAGACATTTAGGTCTTCAGACGTTATTTGGTGCATTTGAAAACAATGCTAGAGGTCAATGTGAAAAAAAAACAGAATCTTGCACACTTCATTTGTACTTTGTAGGCTATTTTAATGTTTCATTTGTGAGATGAATTTGTGAAATGGTTAACTGACACGTCATGTGTGTGTTCCAGCCGTGGACAGTGTTTTGAAGAGAATGACCATTATTGGGGTCATCCTGTCGTTCCGTTCCCTGGCACAGGAGGCTCTGAGAGATGTAAGACACACACACACACACACACACACACACACACACACACACACACACACACACACACACACACACACACACACACACATACACAATTCATGTAGACTTTTTTTGTTTTTGTCGCATTCCTAAGCCAATAAGTTGATAACCGGCGGTGGCTCCGGTAGGAGACTCAACTTTGAGTCTCCTACCACCGGTCATCAAATTATTGGCTTAAGAATGTGACAAAAAAGAAAAAAATCTCCATGAATTCAAGGCTTCATGGGCTGTGTAATTGATAGAAAATAAGTAATTTTTTGGGTGAACTATCCCTTAAGACCTGAGGTCGATTCTACAAATGCCTTCTAAATCAGTAGTTACACTTTAAAGATTAAAGATTTAAAACAAATAAACAAACGAAACAAAAATAACAGATGTACACGCTCGCAGAGCAGCACAAAGTGACGTGCTGTGCTTGTATATCTGCTATTTTTGAATAGCCAATGCAAAAATGTAAAATTCCTGGTTATTACTGGGTTAAAACATGAATAAAGCAATCAAAAATAACTCATTGTTTTAATTTTCTCTCTCTCCTTTTGTCTGTCCCTCTCTCTCACACACACCTCCAGGTTTTGTCTTGTCATATTCCATTCCTGGTCAGTTCAGTTGAGGACTTTAAGGATCACATCCCACGCGAGACAGACATGAAGGTAACATGTCTAGCTAATAACCTGGACTGCTATTGCTCTCTTTTTTTTAATTTCATGGGCAATTAGTTTTTCTTCTGTTCATTTGCCATTTGTAAAACATTTGGCAATGTTGTTCATGAATCATTCATGTTGGAATGTAATTGTTAAAACGGGTCTCTACTGCTCCAGAGTCAATAGATACTTACAGTAGTATATCTTTCTTATGCTTGGGCGATATACTGTACAAAATCTTCTCTCTCCTTTGCAGTGCTTACCAAAAATATTCTGATATATATTATCATATACCCATTGCCAGCCTTCATACCCTGGGTGAGGGGGTGATAAGCTTGCACTGATTGGTCAGCCACCATATCAGCCCTAGGCATAAGCAGCTGACTGATCAGTGCAAGCTTAAGTGCCTCTGCACTCTGAACTGTCAGTGTGAGTGACCTCGCTGCTTGAGCACACATGGATGAAAAACACGGTTACTGCGGATGGTTTGGTCAATTTCTTGGCTGAGGAAACACTGGGGTTTATCTAGGCGCAAAGGAACTAAAACAGAGCGGACAATGTGCACTTTGATAGTTCACAGAATGGTTGCTTAATGGCAAATAAAGTTGACAGTAATGTTAATATATGAAGCCAATTAAAGTTTTAATGAAATGCTGTCGTCTTTGTGAATGAATAAGGATACAAATTATGACAGCTCACAGTTAAGGCTGCAGTTTTCCTGTCATTTATTATCAACTCTTTTGAAATTGGCGCCGGAGATCTTGCTGTTTCAATCCTGCTCTGCTCTACTACGACTGGCTTTCTCCCCCATTTACACACACTTAATTGTTAATTCCATTTCATGAATGAACCTAGATTTCCACTTACGACCAGCTACACATGATAAAGTGGCCTGGACATTGTGACAACTGTGACAACATCCCCTTCGTTCGGGGTAATTAAATGTGCTTTTATCACAGGTGGCCATGAACGTCTATGAGCTGTCATCAGCAGCAGGTTTGCCATGTGAGATCGACCCTGCCCTTGTGGTGGCTCTGTCCTCACAGAAAAGTGGTGAGATACTCACAAAGACACACACACACAATACCCCATCTCCTATTGACTAGGGATGGGTTTGAAATGTCTAATATTCAAATATTAGTTTTACATTTAATGTATGTCTCTCTCATAATATGTCTCACTCATAAACTTTGTGTGTGTGTGTGTGTGTGTGTGTGTGTGTGTGTGTGTGTGTGTGTGTGTGTGTGTGTGTGTTTATAGAGAACATCAGTCCAGAGGAGGAGTATAAGATTGCCTGCCTGCTCATGGTATTTGTGGCTGTTTCCTTGCCAACACTAGCCAGCAATGTGATGTCCCAGTACAGCCCTGCTATCGAAGGTATTTAATGTGATGTTTCAATACAGCTCTGCTATAGAAGGTATTTAATGTGATGTTCCAATACAGCTCTGCTATCGAAGGTATTTAATGTGACAAAATAGGACTGGACATTGGAAGCGATATGAAACAATGTTTGGCATCGACTGCCCACTTACAACCAATACAATTAATTTCATTGGCAGACAAAAAGCGATCAATGATGTATAATATAAATGTTCATGATTGGAGAATCAGGTTGTGCTATTGTTGTATTTCTTTGTCCACTTTGCTTCTTGATACTACGGTCCTGTTCTGTTATGTGATGAACAAGTGCACAATGTGTTGCATCAGGACGCATTGTGAGCTTTTAGATCTGCTATTCTTGCTATTTTTTTACATTTTTGAAAAGTTTTGAAATCTTGAGAAAAAAATGATGTAGAAAAAAGTATTGCTGAAACTTGAAGCACTGGTGAAAATGTCTCCTTAAAAGCTAAATTAAACATTGGTAGAGGTATGTAGTTACCTGTGCCATGATATGTCTCCAAATGTTGGTGAGATACCGTCAATAGTACCTCCAGTGATTAAAAATCATTCAATATCATCTCCCCATTGACTTACTGTAAATTGCACGGTGAAACGGGTCTCAAATTGACTCTTTTAGCTCTTTTTGAAAGTCGGAGGAAGTTGATGCTATTTTGGATTACAAACTTCCAAATACAGTAATATTTTGAGTTACATTGTGGTAACAACACAACCCAAACCTCTACCAAAGCGTAATTTTGCTTTATGTGAAGCAATATAAAAAAAAATTACGAGAGGTTTCAACTTCCAACCTATTCTTTTATCTTACTGAATTCTTATATTGTATATTCTCAACATTGTAATGAACTTAAAGCAGCATTCTACGTGAGAAAGATGCTCTATAAAATTGACAATAAATTATCCTTATTGTTGCAGGTCACTGTAACAACATCCACTGCCTGGCTAAAGCCATTAACCAGATCGCTGCAGCTCTGTTTACCATCCACAAAGGAAGCATAGAGGACCGCCTCAAAGAGTTCCTGGCCGTAAGATATGCGCGCGCACACACACACACACACACACACACACACACACACACTGCTTAGTGAATTTAATGTCATAATTGAGTCAATTAGTCATTATTACTTGGCGACTTCACCGATTTATAAACTGAATCCTAGTTTTGTTGTGTAAGAGGAGATGACAGGACATGTCCTCACAATATAACCATTTATTAATTTGTCATGTAAGCCAGGCTCTCATTATCAACACAACACATATCAACACCTTAAGATCTATTGCCCATATGTGACTATAACTGGCATTTTCACATGCATATAAACACATGCATGCCCTTAACGTCCGTCACACGAAACAGCCTCTGTGACTTTTCCACACACTACTATACAATGTTCATGGTCATTCATTGCCATCAGTTATGATAACTACAAGCAATTCATCCTGTGCTAATAGCACACACACATACTGTACTCGTATACTGTCTATTTGTGTAACACAAGTCAATTTGTCATTTATTAGCTGGCGTCATCCAGTCTACTGAAGATTGGCCAGGAGACAGACAAGATGACGACACGCAACCGAGAATCTGTCTACCTGCTGCTAGATATGGTGAGTGAGAGTCTGTGAGACAGAAAAGAGAGCTTGTTGAGAGATATTGGCGCAAGGTGAGACATGGTGAATAAAAGAAAATAATTAAAATATAAAATCCTCCCCCAAAACCTTGAATGCTGAACGGGCACCTTAAGGTGGAATTATTTGTATTTAAGATAGAGCTATAAAGGCGTAGTTAAGCTTGATTTATATATAATTGCACGATGGTGTCGCCCAGTTACGATGTTGGTGGTGGAAATGTCTCTCCTTCGCCCTGACTGTTAAAATTTGCTTTTCAGTCATTTTTTACACAAGACATTTTGAGATATTTGCTATAAATACACTTGAAATGTAATGAACATGAAATACAATTGTTCAGCTGCAGAAGCCATTAGGCAAGGAATAAGATTATATGGAACTATGTGTTGATAAAGTGATGGACTTAGAAGAAGAGTTGTATCTTTATCTGTTGTTTCTGTGTTTGTGACAGAGAACTACTGTTCTCTGTCACTCCTTTGACTCATTGTATTGCAAAACGGGTTTGAAAATGTGTACACTAAGTAGCACAATTATCGCACAAAACGTTATAAAATAAGATATATAATAAAATAATCGTTCTGATACCGATACAATGTTAGAAATGCCTCCGATAAGGATAATTCCTTTTAACAGGTCGTTCATGAAAGTCCTTGCGGTCTTGTTTCCAATGAGAACCTGTGAGCAATTAGGGGTTAAGAGTCTTGCTCAGGGACAAATTTCATTTCATCGACACATATGCTGCCCTGGCCTGGAATCGAACCTGGGGCAACCAGGGCCTCTGGCTCCCTTGGCGGGCTCACTAACCACTCAGCTATGGCCGCCCCTCAGCGATACTGCTTAAAATGCTGGGTATTGGCATGTACGTTGAGTACGATCTAATATGTAATTTATTGCATGATAACTCATTTATGCTGGTGTAAAAATGTTCAAATCAGTTATTATTGAGCATAGTCTCACGTTGCCAGACAATCTGAGATCTCTGCCTACCTCTGGTGACATCTAAATGAAGTTTCTAAAACTGTTCTAAACAATTAGGAGATGTATTTTTTTAAACAGCATTACAGAACCAATTCAAAGTTTTTAGGGTGGTGCTTCATATTGGGATATGATTTGTTTCCAAAGCAGTGGGCATAGGTTTGTTAGTTGCAGTTCTCGCCGCTGTTCTGGCAACTACATTATATTTAAACCATTACAATGAACGGAATCGCTTCTTTTGGGTGCTCACACAGAAGCAACAGATAAAGACGATCAAGAATATTTGGCCTTACATCATAGTGAGATAGCTACACAAACCAAAGTTCAACATTTCTTTAATCAAGATTATGAGTTTATAAGGGTAGAACTTTTTTTATCAACTGGTTTAGAGAATTACTATATAGACTAACATATTCTGGTTACACTAATATAATGTGTATTTCAGATTGTCCAGGAGTCTCCATTCCTCACTATGGACCTACTGGAGTCCTGCTTCCCCTACGTTCTCCTCCGTAACGCCTACCATGCTGTCTACAAACAGAGCATCAGTGCTAATGCATAGACACGCACACACACACAATCTATAAATAAAGTATCAGTGCATAGACACACACACACACACACACACACACACACACACACACACACACACACACACACACACACACACAACTACTACGCTGTCTACAAACGGAGCATCCGAGCAAAAGCATAGGCGCACACACACATCTACCATGCTGTACCAAGTGTCAGTGCTGTGGCATGGACATGCACAATAGTATTTGTCTATGTGACAGCATTCTAGTGACATACTATGCACAGATCTCACACACACACACACACACACACACACGCACACGCACACGCACACACAGTCTATAAACAGCATCAGCACATACACCTACATATATCCCACACACCCTAAACACATTTGAACATTAAACATTTAGGACAACACAACATGCACTCAACATACACTACCCTGCTGGTTACAAACACACTACAAATATCTAAACACACACCTACTCAACAGCCCCTACAGTTCAAAAACAATATTAGTTTGTGAGTGCAATCAAACTAACACTAAAAACATTACTACGTGAACACTATGAATGCACACGTGATGCACAAATAAATGCAAACCATCTGCGGCACAACATAAAACATCAAATTCAATCAGACACAAAACATCAAATTCAATCAGACACTGAACACAATAAACACTAACACACACACACACACACACACACACACACACACACACTAGCTGGATAGACCTTGGGGAACATTTTCTTTTCCTCATGTTGCTGTGGACCATAACCATCGCAGCATGTATACATTTTGTTAGTTTAAAAGAACAAAAAGTATATATATAAATATATATATAAATGATGTTACTAAAATATTCCATTATCTGACAAAAAATATTTGATTTTTCCGATCTGAGCTGACAAGTGTATTTGTGGTGACGGATTCCCATGTTTTCTCTTTGGAAATGAAATGATTTTTGATGTAATATTGGGGTTTTGCTTGGTGGGGGGTGGGGGGGGTGATGTATAATGATAACTGTTGATAATGAAAGACATGTTAATATAAGTACACTTACAAACGTAACGGACACAAATCTTTCAACATTTCATGATAAAAACATGGTGATGTTTTACTTTTTTTTTCTAGCTAGTGGTAACAACAAATTTTGTGGGTAAAAATGTGTATTCTACTTTGATGTGAAACTGAACTTGTCTGTTTTTACAGTTTATGTTGTTTTTATGACGATGATGATGAATATTATTTTCCAAATGTGTTGACACTAAACCTGTGCATCAAGGCTGGTGAATAGAGTGATGTTACTGGCTGATATCATGGTAGACCCTCTTTGGATATTCTGGAGACCGTCTAAACTGATTCAGTGACTGCTTGCTTTCAGATATCTGAACAGATTCTACAGACAGTCTATATGTTGTGACAGTCCAATGTCCCATACTGTATACTGCATTAATACTACAGTTGTAGAGACAGTAGAGGCCCCCATTCTGCTATAACGTAAAAAAGAAAAGGGAAATGATCAGGGAAATCAAATCACAATTTTGTCCTAAAAATAACTGGTTTGCCAGATCATTCCATGCAATCTGGGATGCTGAAATATGCATACATGACATTGCAAAACCTTCAGCACACTTGCTTCTCATAGCATCATATTTTGCCACATACCCTTTATTTGCCTTGGTTGGGGTGGACGGGAAGATAAAAGGACAGAGCAGGTGATACTATAACAAATATCAGCTGATAATTTATCGCCTGAGGGTTTATATGCCGAGGTGATAATCTGTTCAATCTACTGAGCATAATTACAAACTTCTGCTGTTGACCACTGATAGGGCATCAAGTGCCTTGCACAAGGGCACCTGGGCAAGTTGTTTAGGAATGGGGGGAAGAGTTTCTCATTCTTGATTCACTTTGAATTACTCTGCCCATCCAGGTAATTGTACAGGCATCCTTTACAATTTAGGCTCTTAGCAGAGGTTATTACAGAGGTTATTGCCTCAAATACTGTTCCTCTTATGCCATTCTACCTTCAATAACGCTACAGAGAAGTACAATTGGGGACAGCAGTGAGCGCTGATGTATTGATGGGACGCGTCTGTAACTAGTGAGCATTAAGGATTTACTAAAGTAAGACGTAAGCAAACAGAGATCACACTCCCAGGCCTGTAGACTCCTAAAAGCCAATTGCCAAATGAGTTTTTATAGCAGTTCCACAGAAATTTGAGCTACAGTCATTTGTATTTGGACTCTCCCAATTTTGCAGTGCCAAGTTCCTTCACTGTTGACGTGAAACGGTTACGGTTGTTACGGGGGATTAGAACAGACGGCCTAGAGAGCGACATGTATAAAGTACATTCTTATTTTCTTACCAATGCATGGCAAGGGCTACATATAGAGACACTCACAAACCATGCTCCCTTTATGTGTTGGCCCTCTGCTTATGTATAAGTGGGCTATGTCTTTAAACTCATATTACATACTATTTAGTAGACATCTTTAGCATACTTTTAGTTTTAATACTACTGAAACTCCAGAGAAATAACCAATTTGCTCGGTACATGTTGCGTGAATGCAGAAGATGCAGTCAAACCATGGATTGAGATCGATTGATGGTATGCAATAGGAATACACAAAACGGGTTCATACCTTTCTACTACATATTGGTATGTAGTATGTGTATTGCTACTGCATACAATTAGTGGATAATCTTAATATTCCTACTGTGTACTGTTTAGTATGTAGTGTAAGCATGAGGACATTCTGCCATTTACAGAGTGGTTACAGTTTTCTCTAACTTCTTTTTTTGTGTCTCATTCCACCGTGTATCTTTAATGACATACAAATAAAGTAAACAAACTGTATTGGTGTGTTGCTGTTGAGGTGTCCGGGGTACTTTTTCTCTTTGCAGAAGCCTCAATTGATGTCAACTACAAACTATTGGATGACTTTGCTTCCAGATTATAATTATAACAGTATCATCCGCCAGTGGCCTTTATCGTTCACTTTTTAGCCATGGCTTTTGTATTGCTATTTCTTTAATGTCAATACTCTCTGAATGAATCCTAGTTGAGAGTGTGTGATGCCACATGAATCATAGTCTTTCTGTGCATGTAATTAATGGAAATCTATGGAATGCTTAAAACTGAGAGAAATATAAAATGTGTATTCAGAAGCCTGAAGTAATTACATAAATAAACCTCTGAGGAGGTGACAGAATCCACAGTCAGCGGGTTTTGTGTACAAAAACAATACACTGCACGTGGACATCATTTTTGTAAATATATTATAACTTTATTCACAAACATCTCTTTAACAAGTTCATCACCTTCTGCAATAATAACTTAAATGTTAACTCCATTAAAATGAAATTATTTTGATACACAAAATGAAGCAGTATCGTGGCATGAATGAATGGAAAGAGAAGAGAGGGACAGAAACAAGTAGAAAGTACTGTAGGTGGCTATGAAGAGAGCAAAGACGACTATCGGGACACCGATTCTGGGCTTGACACATCCTCTTTGTGGTCACATAAGTCTAAATGAGAGAAAGGGAAAACAGAACCATTTCGTGCTTGTTTTATGGCCATTTAGATTTTTGCATATTTAATCTTTAAATATAATTTCAAATGTATTTCTCTCTTGACCAAATGGAATTTCGTGTTACAGCTTCATAAATAGTTCATTAATCAAATTCATTCTCCTTATAGATCATATAATCAACAGAAATGCAAAAGTGTGGTGAGTCCATTACTGTAAAATTCTTACACAATTTTAAGATAATTAGAAGGTCAGATCTGGATGCGCACACACACACACACACACACACACACACACACAGTGAACCAACATGCACAGCACTCAGACTGAATCAATAAGACAGTTAGAGGCTTTTACTGTCTCCGCTTCCCGGAACTAAGTAGTACACTCACTCACTCACTCACTCACTCACTCACTCACTCACTCATTCACTCAGCCACACACAAACCCATTTACACGCAGACATTCTCAATCACACAGATGTACAGTACAGTCACACACTCACATACACATACACAGACAAAAATGTAAAGCTCTCATGAACCCTGACCTCACTTTCTTTTTGTGCTAGGCTGATTGATATGATAGAACTACAGCTCTTTCTAGCCTCATCAGGGTTCCCTTACTATAGTACAGCAGAATGTCTTCACAAAATGTACAAAAACAACTGAAAAATCATACTCTATTATTATTTTTATTTACAATATGACTTAGTGTACTGTATACTGTCCCCACAAAAGTAGACCAATCACAGCTCATATCGCCATGTGTATGACATCTCGACCCCAACATGGCATTGCCGCGATCATCTCGAGTGACTCAGATATTGGATTAGCCATTACCAGCGGTTTGTAAAATCTGTCAACACGCATTATTCTTTTTAATTGATTTCTCTGTAAATGGACTGAGACATAAAATATGACAAATAAAGTGTCCCCATATCTCCTCTACTGTATGTAGATGATTCCATTTTGCAACGGATAGCAGTTAAATCTATTATTTTTCACAGCGATAGAATGCCAGATGAACACATGCAGTATATCCTTTGACTGATCTATGATCTACCCTCTGACCGAGCACTGGTTTGGCAATGGACTTCCTTTCAATCCTTTCAGTTGTTTAAATTTTCATCAGAACAATTTGTTCTGACGATGATAGAAAGGATAAAAATGACATAATTAAAGTGTTGGGATGCAGTGCAGTGTTGCATGGAGTTTATATGTATTTATTTATCTATCGTGTATTTATTTATTTTTATTCTTTTTCTCTCTGCTGCACCTGCCAAAAGGCCTATATACATTGAGAACTTTTTCTCACTGCACTTCATATTTTATATTAATGTCAGTGTGTTTTTATTCTTGTTACTGATTTTATTATATTCTATATAATCTTCAGATGTATGTAAAGCACTCGTTATTGTATATCCATTATTTCACTGCTCATTTTCTTCCAGTCAAAACATAGTAGGCCTATTAATCAATTTCATAATGGAAGTCAAGTGGGGCTCTGATCAGTAGTATAGTATGCCTTTTAAAAAGTTTTTGATTACATAGTACTGTATATTAATATTAAAGGTACAAAGCAGTATATCCATAACAGACTTGACTGAATTCCAAGTAATGAGCTTAAATAAATAACAATTAATTAGACAATATGGAAAATAGTTTATCATTATAAACTTAAAAGCCTGAGCTGGACCATTGCATTTCATGATAGGTTGGATATCCCTTCTTTTTGTGGAATGACCCTATTATGGGTATTGAACCCAGTATCTTTAAAGCCACACCTATATTCACTCACTGTACCCTAACAGATCTTTGTTGCTGTTGCAGGTGCAAAGAGTAAATTACCATCCATAATGGGTGGAGTGTAGGTGCTCTGCTTCCTCTGAGAGACTCCGAGAACCTGGAGAACAGAACACATTTGAGCTTCACACAGGTGCAGTAAATCACATTCTAACTCTATGCTAATTCAGATCCCTGGTCAGATCTACTGTAGCCTACTACTGTCTACTAATAATCATAATCTGATCCCTGAACAGATCTACTGTGTAAATATGGAGGAAACGATATGTGTTCAAATGTATGTGTTCAGTAATGGGGAAAAAAGTGGTTCTGTAAAATAATTAAAGGTCAGACATGTACGTATATTGATGAATTATAAGAATCAGAATTCAAAGATTCAATAATCAAAAAATATATTGTACAACTTGCACAAGTAATGTGCAAACATGCAAAACGTTAGTCTGTGCAGACCTGTGTCATGTCACTGGCAATGTGCTGGTCTCCATCTGCTGAGAGGTGAGATGCAGAAGCAGAAGTTAAGGCAATGTACCATGGTTAGTTAGTTAACTTAGATCTTTCAATACAATATTGAAATAAAACTGTGCAGACAAGAAGACAGCTGTTCAGAATATCAGTGCTGGATTATATGCAATTCAAAACATTTACATTTGTTTGTCTCTACTAAAGTCAGATTTCAGAATAACTCTGCTGTTGTAAATGTCAATTCAAATTGAAAATCAAATTATACTAGATCCCCAGACCCACTTTGAAATTATATTCCTATTATAAACATGGGCTTATGTACAAAACACAAACATCAGTCCCTCAATTATATTGGTAAATGGCCTGCTAGTAGCACCTTCTTCCAAAGCACTTTAGCTAAACAGCCATGCAAAGCACCAGCCTTTCAGGCAGGGATTCAGTGTCTTTTGACATGAGGAGTGGGATTCAAACCAGGAACCATCTAGTTCCCAGACAACCACTCTACCTCCTGAGTCATTGGAGGCAGTGGCTGAGGTCATAAGGTGGACCAGCCAGGACAATTTTATTACTATTCAGTTCCTGTGGAAGGACTAATAAGAGCTGAAAATTGGCTCAGATGATAAAACACACGCATGCACGCGCGCACGCACGCACACACACGCACACACACGCATAAAAATGCACATGCACGCACGCATACACACACACAGTTAAGTTTCCATCAATCCAGTAGGAGCACTGAGACCTGTTACCGACAGCTCCAGCAGAAATCTAATAAAGATTCCATTACAACTGCCTCTCTCTGTCAATCTGTCTGACTGTGTGCCCTACCTGTTCCACTTTGTTGTCCATAGATCTGCAGTGTGGCAGGTGTTGGTCTTCTACGACGAATCTGAGAGAGAGAGAGAGAGAGAGAGAGAGAGAGAGAGAGAGAGAGAGAGAGAGAGAGAGAGAGAGAGAGACACACACACACACACACACACACACACACACACACACACACACACACACACACACACACACACACACACACACACACACACACACACACACACAGAAGATGAAAACATACACTTTTAGAACTAATTTATGCTTTGTCATATGACCATGTTGCTGACATGTTACTGACAACAAATGACAATAAATTAGTTTGAAAATCAAAGTACATTTTTACATTAATGCATTAAATATGACACGCTCTACCAGAAGATATCACAATATCATTAGTCTTATTATGTGAAATCACATTCACATGAAAACATTCTCGATCTCTCTCTGTGTCACACACACACACACACACACACACACACACACACACACACACACACACACACACACACACACACACACACACACACACACACACACACACACACACACACACACACACACACACACACACACACACACACACACACAGAGACAGACAGACAGACAGACAGACAGACAGACAGACAGACAGACACGATGATAATAAACATTCGCCCTATTCAAAATACAAACACACAAGAACGCTACAACTATTTTCCTTTCTCACTCTCTAGCTCCCTCATGCATATTCTCTCAGGCTCACTCACTCACATGTTCTGCAGCTTGTGGGTCCAGCTGTCCCTGTAGCAGAGGAACGTCGAACTGGATCTTCTTGGGGCTGCCGGGCTCCATTATTTCTGACTGAAAGATACAGAAAGACAGTCGACAAGAGAGAGAGAGAGAGGAAACAGGGGAACGGGGTGTGGGAAGGGAGGGAGAGTTAGAGGGATAAGAGGAAGGGATATATGAGAGAGAGAGAGAGAGAGAGAGAGAGAGAGAGAGAGAGAGAGAGAGAGAGAGAGAGAGAGAGAAGGAATGGGAGGGAGGAGAGGGTGGGAGAAGAGGGTTGTGTTCTCTGGCCTGGCAGGCTCCATTAACACTAATTGATTGACTTGGAGAGGGAAATTGTGTATAGAGTGCAAGAGCAAGATAAAGAGAGAGAGAGATAGAGAGAGAGCGAGAGATAGAGAGAGAGAGAGAGAGAGAGAGAGAGAGAGAGAGAGGTGTGTGTGTGCGTGCGTTCGTGCGTGCGTGCGTGCGTGCGTGTGTGCGTGCGTGCATATATATATATATATATATATATATATATATATATATATATATATATATATATATATATATATTATTATATTATTATATTATTACAACTAAAATTGACAAAAGCTCCGAAGTTCGTCCGGGATTCGCAAGCACAGGATCCCTCCACATGCCTCCAAGACCTGTCACAGACTGTTGATCAGAGCTCTGGCTATTATTTAGGCATCTTACCCCACCTCGATCAGTGATCAGACTCTCGGCTTAATTGATTTTCTGATTTGCCTATCAGACCCTCAGCCTGATCTGGCAGGTTGCCATAGCAACCAGATACAGGACGTTTGACCTCTTTTGACCTCATGAAAGGCTTTCTATTTGACAGCAGGTGAGTCGTGAGGTTGGGAGGTTGGGACTAGAGGATAGGGCCACGAAGCGGCCCAAACCTCTAGTTTAATTATATTCAGACAGTTACAGAGAGAGACTATGCTATGAGAATCAAGGGGTTTGATGTGAAGATACAGCTGCATATCAGTGAAAGGAATTAGCCTATTGTTTTAGTCAAGGTTAATAGAGTGATACAAATACAAGGCCTAAAATTGAGCCTTGTGGTGGCATAACAAAGTTCACTTGGGCTGAGAATAAGACATTCAAACAAACAGGGAAATATGTAGCCTAGAGTAAGCCTGGGAATGAGGCTATAGCCTACACAAATAGCTAGCTACACAAACCAAAAAAGGAACAAAATGATACGTAATTAAAAGTCACATAGCTGTAATAGAGATTCCTAGCATCTTTCAGTTTTTAGTTTTAGTTTTTTTTAGTTTGCACAATAAAAACGGTACAAAGGTAACATTATTAAAAGACAGGGCTTATTATATGGTAGAAGCAAGTGGAGAGGCTTGATTCATCAAGCTGGCCCTCAATCTATGTTTAAAGTTACTGAGTCAAGATGAGGAGTTGGCAATAAGTATTCCAGATTAAAGACCCTCTGTCTTTAATGGAGAACTGTGGTAGGCTATGGCTGAAGGGAGGATGGAGATTGTCGGATTGTCTATTGTCTAGTATTATCATGAACTTGCGAGTTGGTCATAAACAATTCTTTGAAAGGTGTAGGAAGCATTTGAAAGGTAAAGCATTTATAGATGAAAGAACAGGACTGGACTGTGTTAATGTCATAGATAGACAATGCATTTACTTTTTTAATCAAAGGAGCAGATGGAGCCAAATGCATAGATGAGTTTCTTACAACTTTATTTTGAGTAATTTATGTAATTTAGATGGATATGTGCTTGCCCAGACAATATTGCAGTAAATGAGATATGGATAAATTAAACTGTAATAAAGGGTTAAGAGGCAAGCCTGATGAACCAAGCCCTAATTCTTCTGATGATACCTATAGTGATCTTGAAACTTTGTTGGTCACTGTATGTATGTGTTCTAATTAACCATTCAATGTATATATGAATCTTCTTTTAATAATAGATATAACTATAAGGAGGTTGGGCTAGCTGGAAAGCTTAAATGGGCATGCCACAATAAAACGCCTCTGTATTAATAGAATCACTGCCCTCTTGTGGTGTGGAAGGGCCGAGGTCACCATGGTAAAGCAACGATTTTCTTTTAGAAGGCGTTTAGAATGTTTTGCCTGTCTGTCTTATCCATACTAGACTGTAATATATAGGGTATTTTATCAATCAATCAATCAATCAATCAATCAATCAAGTACGTTTCTGCCCGGAACTGCTTATATAGTATTTTGTCAGGAAGACTCTGATTGGTATTCGGACACATTAAGTGGTTACACACTTCCTCTCTTTCAATTTGAGAAGCGGTGGGAAGGGTTATTTGTTTGCTGTAAGTTAGAAACGTTGAAAAGACAATATTGTACTGTTTATTTTATACGTTAGAAACGTGTAAAAGACAACATTGCTTTGTTTATTTTACAAGCATTTGTTGACGCTCTAATTTCTTTGGAATTTGTGTGTCGTCTCTGGACACTTGGTTGGACTCATTCCCTTTCCTGATTTGTATGCAGCCGGCGAGGTATGTTTATTTGAGTTGTGTTTTCTTTTTGTTTATTACATTAGTTTGTTGCACAATACATTGACGTTATTTTTCGACCATTTATATTTGTATTGTGCGCGTATGTTTAATTGTATTATTAACAGTTCTACGTTGGTTTGAGGCTGACAGAAGCATGCTATAAAGAGAGCTAGCCTTGGCTCAAGATGCGATCAAGATAGCCCTGATGCATGACATGTCATGTATGAACTTCAACCTGGTGTTTGCACTTTCTCCCTTTTTGGCCCGTACATATAATAAGCGTTCAGATTTCAAATATAAAGTGCTTACCACATGGCCACGGATGCTAGAATTATGTACGGGCCATCAGAAGTACCCGTATTGTTGAATAAAAAGCATTTTAATCCGATCGGTGGCCATTTTCTCCGTATTTTCTCCATATGCTTTCAACTACGCGACCCTATCGGTTGGGAGGTGTATTGCACCATGATACAATATAACTCTATGAGAAAATGGCCGCAGATTGGATTAAAATGCTTTTCATTGAACAATACGGAAGATGCGGGTACTTCTGAGGGCCCGAACATAACTGTACCATCCGTGGCCATGGGGGTAAGTACTTTATATTTAAAATCTGAACGTTTATGTAGATGTACGGACCAAAAAGGGAGAAAGTGCAAAGGCCTGGTTGAAGTTCATCCATGACGGTCGACCGTCGTGTGATCCATGGCTAGGATCGAGTTAGCCTTGAATCAAGACTACTGACATTTGCATACCTAGAGATACGAAAGTAAAAGCCAGACTAAATAAAATGCATCTATGATATATGGCAGTCTTGATCCAACGCTGTAAGATATTAAGTAAAACAAATATTAAGTAAAGGAAGAATAACTGGGTTGTGTTTTGCCTGGACGGAGTGATGGGTGATGTGGTACAAAGGCAAATGTAGACGAGGCTAATGCAGACCAGGCACACATTTAGAACCAAGACTAAATGCCTGCTTTAGTCCATTTTAGGTCTGCAACTATTGATTATTTACTATATAGTTGAGCTTTGAGAAGCACGTAAAAATATATCAACAAATCAATTAACAGCTTAGTTAGTATACTTAGTTGAACAACAATGCCATGCACAAATAGCAGATCTACAAGCTCACAACGCACTGTGAAGTGTTGTGAGCTTGTATATGCTATTTTTGACCATTACAATTTTCTTTAAAAAAAATTATGCACATTTGAACATCTCCATGTTCATTTGTCAAAGCAACCCAGAGAAAGGCTTGTCCTTGGGTTCAAGAAAGGCGCTATATAAATTCAAGCTATTATTATCAAGGTTTTTAGTCGCTCAGTTAAATGAACACCAAGGATTTACTGTATCTCAGATGTACTGTAACAGTAATGTTTGTTCTCTGCAGACACGACCCACTCCGCCATACCTCACCTCCTCCATGGCTGAGAACATCAAGGCTGTTGCCTGTGAGAGTGAATCACAAAAGGCTGCAGAGGAAAATAAACTGGACACTTACCATGTGAGTGAGTGTGTGTCTGTACGTGCCTTTGATGTTCAAACAGCTGTTGGTGGACTGCATTGTGTGCAAACTGCTGTGTTGACTGTCGACGCATCCAGTACAGAATACACACTGGATGTCTGTATGTTTGTCTGCTTTTCAAGGCAGCGCCTGTGCCTGTAGTTACGCATCTCAGTGTAACCACCTCCTTTGGCTACATTTTATGAGACAAATTAGGAGGGTTTGGGACTGTTTGGTTGGACTGGTTTGTGCTGACTGGAAGGGCAAGGGGCATATCGAGGGCGTTTGGGCAATTACTATGTGAGCAGCCATTTATTACATCCCCTCCTGCTTTAATATAGGCTGGTCTGGAAAAGGGAGACATGGCCGTTGCACTTCAGGAGGACGTCACCAGTGTACCGCTATCTTCACTGGAGATTGAGATGTTTGTGGATTCCAACCATCCAAACAAGGTCTTAGAGGGCCTAAACAGGCTGCGTCTCAACAGTGCCTTGTGTGATGTGATCCTATGCTGTGGGGGGCAGGAGTTCCCCTGCCATCGTTATGTACTGGCCTCCTTCAGCCCTTACTTTGAGGTAACTGCACACATTTATTGACCTGCTGTTAGTACATTCTATTTTGTCTTGGCTTTGACATGAACCAAACAAAAGGCCTTATCCATGAACACACCAGGCCAACCATTTCACCTTTTCAACCTGCACAGGCAATGTTTACAGCTGGCATGATGGAGTCTACACAGGAAAGGGTGACCATCAGTGGGGTGGAACCTCAGATGATTGGCATGTTGGTGAATTATGCCTACACTTCAAAGGTGTCCATCTCCACGGAAAATGTGCAGGTAATGTATTATCACCATAAACCTTATTCATTGTCTCCATGTTTGTCCTACATAACGTTGTTGCTTATTAAAGATATTTTGTTTATTTCGTCTCTAGGCCCTACTAGCAGCATCAAACATGTTGGAGGTCACGGCTGTTCGAGATGCCTGTTGTGGCTACATGGGGCGTCACATAGATCTAAATAACTGTGTAGAGATGTATTGCTTTGCCGAGGCGCACTCCTTTAAAAAGTTGGAGAAACGCAGCCTGGATTACATTCTGGAAGACTTCGGTGTCATCTACCAGCAGGTCAGTGATTGATTTAAGTTGTTAGTCTGTTGTTGGCTTTTTTTTCTCTTTACTTTGTTTTATTACTGTATTACTCAACCTGTCACCACCTGCATTGGTGTCATTGCTCAGTGATTGGATCTACAATATATTGTATATTTCACTAAGCAAACAATCTACCAGTGAGAACTTCAGAGGGGAAAAGGTTACTTTAGTTATTAAGTACAATATGGGAACATCTATCAGCTAATATAGTGTATGTTTTCCCCCTACCAATAGGACGAGTTCCTGTCTCTCTCTGTGGAAAGACTGACGGACATTCTTGCCAGTGACCATCTAAATGTGCCCAAGGAGGACATTGTGTTTGAGGCTGTCATGTTGTGGTTAAACCAGTGTCCTACCCGTCGGCAGAGCTTTGACAAGGTCAGTCAGTTCTTAGTCTCACCTTGCCAGATGATCAGAGGTCTTCTTCTACCGATACATCTGGGGAGTTCTAGAGCAAGACACTTAAACCCTAACTGCCCCCGTAGCGCTCACTGCTTCAGACACGTAGAGTGGGTTAAATGCAAATTGATGTCATATTTCACTGTATATGCAAATGTACAGTGACATACCGGAAATGAGTGCAGACCAAATTATAATGATTAAATATTATAAGCACGGTAGTTGCCAGAACAGCGCCTGCTGTCCAATTCATGCTTGGCATCTACTGTATACTCTAGTCTGTTATGGTACTTGCTGGTTCTATGCATGATGATTTATATAATGTTGTTCAACCAATTTCAGCTGGACTAGTAAATAATGAATGTTCTGCGGGTTCTTTAAGGTTCTAGAGCATATCCGGCCGCCTCTTATCAGTCCCTCCTACCTACCCACTGTGATTGAGTCTCTGAATGCGGTGAAAGGATGCCAGGGCTGCCAGAGGTTCATCTCTGAGGCCACGGACCGGGATCTTGTGCCCTACTATAACACGGCAGGCTCACGCAGACCCACAGGTACCCTGTCTCACACATGCATGTTGCAGCTGATAATGTGATGATGATGTGGGCGACGAGGAATCTGTGGATTGTTTTTCCAGTCCTGTTGGGTCCATCCACTAAAATGCGATTCTTGGGAAATAGTTCATGAAATGAGCAATAGGTGGCGCTACTCAGTCAAGTGAGACTCATATTATTGGACATATTCTACTTTTTGGCCTTCTTTTAGGCTACAAACATATTTTACATGGACTGCCTGGTAGGCTATTGGGCTGCAAGTCCTCTAGCTGTCCAGAGGCTGACTTTCAATCGGGCTGTAGGAGCCACGTCATGACGTGGCTTCTAATACTTATGAATAATAACGATAGGCCTAGCCTACATATAATGGCCTACTAGGCTAATTATATTACAACATTTTAAGCTATAAACTTTGCAAAATCGATAGCCATGCGAGTTCAATGCTTTCTAATTAAAAGTTCGGCAAGTTTTTTCATCCCCCATTTACGCTTTTTATTTTTTTGATAGAGCCCCAAAATCCACCCCCTTCAAGCGCCAAACAGTTTTAGCAAAATATGAAGATTTCTCTTTGGATTTTCAAGTGTTTCAAAGGATATTAATGTGTGTTTTCCCTGCTGAATCTAATTCAGGTAGTGCCCCCAACAAACACTCAACTCAATATATTATACATATTATTATAATATATTATGGCGTTGCTTGCCAAAAACAACAGATCTACAAGCAAACAAAGGATCATATCACAGCTCTTTTTTTTAGGTTGTAGATTTGTACTTTTTGGAAAGGGACACTTTGTGCGATTTAAATATAAATTGAAGGACCTCTTCACCCATTTTCCGACGTAGAATCTTTTTCCCCCTGGATTCCTTGGATCATGACGCAATTTCTAGGCCCTGTTTGTGCCAGATTACATTTTCTGTTCAAAACAAAACTTTTACTATTGCGGCTACTCCTACATATTTTGTCAAACCCTCAAAAAGCGGTACACATTATCTCGGGGGTCATATGATTAAGATGTATGAGTCAGCTTTTTCATATCCCATTCCAATTGGCTATGACTGCCTTTCAAAGTTTGTGGGCATTTGGAAACCCGAAGAGGAGCACACTTTAACTCTTAAATCTCCTCTGGCTCACCTGCTCCTTCTCCCTCACTTGTTGAAGTGATAGTGACGGTGGGAGCAGACACTCTTGACAAGGACATTCACAAGATGGAGAGCTTTGATCCTCTGACCAATCAATGGAAGACCATAGGACGTACACCCTTGAAAGTAAACGGGCATGCTGTGGTGATATCAGGTGAGGAGTAACATCAGTACTAGAGGTGCTGCGATCAAGGTTTTTGCGATCCGATTCCGATCAGGCCGCATCAAAACAGATCCGATTCCGATTAATTCCTATCTGATACGGCACATAATACTATAGTCTTTATACTGTCTATCTCATGTTGACAAGCATTGTGAGCTTGTAGATCTGCCATTTTCAAATGGACGAAATGTATATAGGGCTGAAGTGGTTACTGTATGTACTCGTTTACTTTACACCACTGCGAGAGAGAGGCTTGCGTCGCAAAAGCGAGTGTTGATATTAAGCCAAAATCTGTCACTTGCGTTTCAAATCGTATTGTTTGATCGGCTGGTGATATAACTTAACAGTCACAAGGTATTTATAAACATACTTTTGTGGATGACGGTGACGGAGAATTTTAATGAAGTCTTTCAGGACACACTGCGCATTTATGTGGTGTTGCTTGCACGGACAATGTGTCAGCCTGTACAACATGTGGTGCGCGGCCACGACTGCGGTCCACGCTCCGTGCTTTTTGTGTCTTTACTTTTTATTACTGATATGTTAAAACTAAATGTTAAAGGATTGTTCAAGTGATATTACTCAAACAGAGAACATAACCTCTCCAGAATCATAGTCAACAAAGTTTCACAGCGTGCTGGTTAGAAGTGCTGAATAGAACTGCTGAAGTGTAGTGCTGGACTGGAGTGCTTTGATCAGAGCGTCTGATTGGTCATTTTCACTGCGATCCGATCTCCTTTTTTTTTTAAGCTGATATCGGGCCGATATCCGATCTGTTAATCGGATCGCGGCATCTCTAATCAGAACCAATCAACCTTGGACCTGTGATGGATCCTACTATGTTTTGCCTCTGAAATGATCTGTAGCAGTGTATTGTAGAGTACAATTTACAATTGTAGGCATTTAGCAGATATTTTTATCCCGAGCAAATTACAAGTGAGAAATCAGAGTAAATATCATGAAACCTAGTTAACAAACGACAGGGTAATATAGTCACATAAGTATAGTCACATAATAAAAGTGCAAAGAAAAAAATCTAGCGCTTCAAAGAAAATAGGAAATCCAGGTACTGAATATGTCAAACCCTATCATCTGTCAAAAAAATGACATGCTATCTAAATAACCAAATATTACTACATGAATGTTACCTACTGTAGCCAGTGGTGACGTTGGTATTTAGTCCACCTGACAACACACTGGATCTATTTTGGTGAATGTCTTGGCTTAATAAGTAAACCGTCCCAATTTTTTTTTTTTTTTGTTCTTTATTTACCCAGGGTAGTAGCTAAGCACAAGTGCTCATTTTCAGCAACGCCCTGCACATAGAAACACACAGACAGACAGTCACATTAAAACCTGGGAGCTGACTAGTACAACCACAGTCTTATACTGTTGGCCACTACGCAGCTCCACTGAAGCAGTTGGGGTTCAGTGCCTTGCTCTAGGGCACTTCAGTGGTGTTGGGGAAGTGGTGAACATTCACTTCCCCACCCAGATTTTTTTTCCTGCCGGTCCGGGGCTTCGAACCGGCAACCTTCCGGCAACGAGGGCGCTCCTCTAACCTTTAGGCCACCACTGCCCAATAATCTAGTAAGATGAAGAAGATATAGTATGATGACATTTCAAGTCACATAAGCATAATTATTTCTTTGACAATCAATGCATAACTTGTTATTTTAATTGTGCTCTTCTTCCACCATAGGCTCCATTCTGTATTTGGCAGGAGGATATTGCAATTATGGTGACAGTGCGGAGATGTGGCGCTATGATGTTCCCCGTAACACATGGACGAAGATGGCTCCCATGAATAAGCCACGCTGCAGCTTCAGTAAGACTGGCACTCTATGGCATCCAATTTAACCATGGTGACCCTATTTTGGGCATATCTTTATATGAAATTCACATTAGTATTTTTAATTCTCAGAATTAAAATGCTTGTAGATCGTCTCTTTTTGAATAGCTCGGCTGAAGTATAAAATAGGACATTAGTAGTTAAAGGTAGCGTATAAGGGACAACTTCAGATATTTACATATTACCGAATATAATGGGCAACAATATTGTTGATCCGACTGATTTGTCGTCATTGTGTGGGGCTTTGTCAGAGTAACCGTTGTACCAGTCTCTGTGTTCCTTTATATGGAGATCCCTGATGTCATTAGTATATGCCCATACTCTGTATATTGGCATGTCCATATATGGACATATCAAGATCTCTGTATCTGTCTACCTGCGTCCCTTTTATGCACATATACGGAGATCCCTGATGTCATTAGTATATGCCCATACCTTATTTACATTTCCGTTCCACTTTATACAGACAAGCGATTAAAAACACTTGCATCAGGCTGGGTGTGCATTTGTGGGGGGGCAAGCCGCTCACTCTACCTCTGCCACGTGAGCCACCTCCACCTCCATGGTCTGAATGACCTTGGTCGTCTTGTCTCCGGCAGGCACCATGGCCTGCTGGCCCAGGACGTAGTTCACCACCTGCATGATGCTCTGGTCTGATAGCGTGGCCTGCACATATGTGGGCATATTCTTTGGATTGGCGGTACTGAACAACTGGATATCATCCATATAGGTCGGATCTGCGGTTCTGGACAACCACATATCCGAACAGCTGTGCGGCGGGCACCGCACTCCGGCCTAGAGTCCTCGGTGGCTCTGGACATATACGTATATGGGCATATCGGGTTTGTTTATGGTTATGTCTGAGTCATAGTGACATGCCTACAGACAGGGTTTGTTTGTCTGAGTCAGAGTGACATGGCCGTGGTCGGGTTTGTTTATGATTATGTCTGGTTATCCCACGGATTTAGCACTTATACACCCATATATAGGCATGACAATGGCCATGTCACTGACTGTCATATATCTAGATTATATTATAACTATGGGGGGCGGGAGGAGTAGGACGAAGGCTCTACCTCATCCAAGTGGGGCTCCTCACTGGTAGGTGAATCAGTAGGATACAACACAGAAATGTGTGTGTGTGTGGGGAGGAATCAATTGGCATAGTGACTAAATTGGGAAGAAAAAAGGGTAAACACCCCCCCCCCCCCCCCTTACATGTTTGGGGTGATGACGTTACGGGGCTCCTCCGTGTCATTGTTATGTCTCGACTGCACAGTATAGCAGTGTCACCTCCATGCGCAACCCTGTACGCAAGCTCGTGAGTCAAGCCTATTGTTCGAAACCGTTTTTGCTCGTTCGTTTATCTGGCCCCAGCTCTCGGTTCTGAGGGCTTGGAATAACCACAGAGTTGTTTCCTTTGTTACTCAAGGACCGGATGAATAGTGCATTATATCCACGGTCATCAAGTTCTAATGATCAGGTTTTCTGTTTTGTTTTTTCCTCCTGCACTACCCCACATGGACCATAGGCCTGGTGATGCTAGATGGCTATGTGCTTGCAATAGGTGGCAATAATGATTTGAGGGACTCAATGGATCGCTACAACCCCAAAACCAACACCTGGCAGCTCATGGAGTCTGTCGGTGTGGAAGAGTATTACGATCATGACGGTCCTGCTGTGGTCACACTAGATGGACTTCTCTATTGTATTGGTAAGGAACTGATTGTACACCTGCCGCAGGTTCAGCTACTGTAGCTGTGTTTCATATGAATTCATTAATTAATTTATGTTAAGCTTAATCAAGGTTTGATATGGGGGAATGGGGAGGGATTACATGCCTCTGCTTTTGCTTTCCCCACCGTCATTAATGTTTATGGTCGGTGGGGATATATTTTATTCCTGCTTCTGGTCAGACTGAATTAAATGCATTTCCTTTTGGTAATAATAATTTGCCCCCCACTCCTTTGGTGTATTGTTTGCCACTGTGTATTTGCACCTCTGTATTACCCATCCTAACTATAGGGCATCGCAGTTCCGCCCACTTCCTGGTGCCGGAAGTAAATACTCAATGCATTTTTCCCATTGACTTTTCCAAAAATATTTATATCAATTAATTTAAGCCTAGAATCAAGCCATCCAGAATCCTTCTGTGATTTGTTTTATTTTATATTTAATGATATGATATACTAATAAATACCCTTTGTTTTGCTGTTTTCAAAAAAGTTTTTTCACAGAATCAAACGTTTTATGGTCATGAATCATGATTCACCAGGATCCTGGATAGCTTGATTCTAGGCTTAAATTAATTGATATAAATATTTTTGGAAAAGTCAATGGGAAAAATGCATTGAGTATTTACTTCCGGCACCAGGAAGTGGGCGGGAACTGCGATGCCCTATTAGGAGCAGTGGGTGTGGGGCCAAGCCGCGAATCAGGAACCTGTTTTAAAGACGGTTCGATATTCAGTTTCATTAAACAATTTAACGGTTTCATAAAAATTACATTTACCAGGGTGTCCCTGTTGTGGGTAAATCTAAGATTTTCAATATAAAAAAGGGTGTTCCGTTTTTTTTTTTCGCAATGAGACTCATTGCGAGCTTGTAGATCTGCTATTTTCACTATTTGTTGTATGATGAAGTGTAGTTTAAATGGTTCAGAAAATAATGTTTTATTAACCCATTTAGGGCAGGAACCCCTATTTGTAACCATACCTTTCAAGACGGGAACCCCTTTGGGGTTCTTGTTGCTAGTGTGTACAGTATATAGCAACATACACTTTGTGTAATCTTTTAAAAATAAATATTTGTTTTTCAGAAAACTTAGGTCAGGATTTAGGAGTTTTTAGAATCGGCCTCAGGTCTAAATGGGTTAATCAAACCTTGAGTATAATGGTTAACTGAAAATGCCCAAAGACTTTGGTATTACTACATATTCATTGATACTGAATACTATTTTTCCGTGTGTGTATCCTCCTGGGCCCTAGGTGGCCTTCCAAAGTCTTGGACGAAAAACCCCGAACCGTCCAAGGTGGGCAAGTACAACCCTGAAACATCTCTATGGACAGAAGTCGCTCCTATGCAGACTGCGCGTTCTAGACCAGCTGCCTGTACTCTGAACGGAAAGATCTACGTTTCAGGTATCATACCTGTTATTTTACAATCCTATTATTAGATTGGACATGTTCATCACTTAAATGTTACTGCTTTTAAAGGTTGGGTTGATTTTAATTACTTTGTTCTGCTGAATAGCTTTACGTATAATAATCTATCATTTTAATCTATTTTTTGTATTAATAATAATAATCAAGTATTGGATGGAAATGAATAAGTAAATGTATTTAGTCACTTTCCACCACTGCTTAGTTCCATAACGGACTCACGTCAATGTAGTTTGTGCACATAATAAAGCCTACTAACAGACACTCCTGTCAATCCTTTTTTATCTTCAGGTGGTCAGCATGATCTAAAGGATGAGTGCAGGACTAGGGTCACGGTTAACTCGATGGAGTGCTACAACCCCAAGACCAGCCAGTGGACCATGTGTGCCCCCATGCAAATGAAACGCTACCATCATAGCATGGTTGCGGTGAATGGAAGGATCTACGTACTAGGAGGGATGGACAGCAGACAAGTGTAAGACACTGCTGTTCCATGGATGCCTGGGAAACTGTGCCTTGTCCATACCAGACATTTCTCTCATGGCTATTGTTCTCTCTCCCTGTAGGTTTCCCGTGGAGATCGAGCGGTACTGTGAAGAAACGGACACATGGGAAACTGTGGGGAAGATGCACACTGGTTGTTATAATCTCAGATGTGTCTCTCTCAGGCTGAGGAAGGATCATGCACCCACGGTTATTGAAGATTATGAAAACAGTGAAGACAGTGATAACAATCAGGATGATGATGATTATTATGATTATGATGTAAGCTACGAAGATGACTATTATGATGATGGTGGTGATCATGATGATGACGAGGAAATGATGTTCTTCGATTAATGAGCTTTGCCTTAATTCCCTGGTTCATGTAATTTCAGAAGAGCGAATAATGGGTGAGGATGCTTCCCTGGATTTGTTGCCCATTGTCATCCATTATAAAGTTGTGAAAAAGTATGAAACGTGATCTACTAGCAGGTAGTTTATTTAATTCCAACAATCGCATCTTTTTCTCTAAATTACACATACAAGTATAAAATAAATATTAGTTTTGATTCTAAATCAGATGGGCTTTATCGTTTGCAATTGACCTATTCAAACCAGGAGAGAGAAATGATGGAATTATTCTTAATATAACATTTAATAACGTTCATACATTATCTTGCATCTGTTTAACTCTCTATTGAAAGTCACAAATTCTTCTAATCCAGATATAAATTGTACACAGAATTGATGATTTTTCAATGTCTGATAAGTCTCCAGCGACTAAATACTAGAAAACATGTATATAATTCCAACTCTCTGTACAAAATAACCCTGTAGATACTAAAATAAAATTGTGAAAACACAAACTGATTGAACTTATTTTATGCTGGTGGAGAGCGCTGTCAAACAAGTTCGGCCAAAATCTATAGGTGTGCAATTGGGTTTAGATCTGATGACTGAAGGCCTGCCATATAATTGCCATTTTCATACTCTAATACTCATACTCTAATTTTGTGACCACTTGTGCCCTGTGGATGGGGTCATTGACATCCTGGAAGAGACACAATATGGTGAAAGATTACTCATCTGATCATATCACTTTTCCCTCATACTGACAGACTGATCAGGTCCTGCATTGACAATGTCAGTCACTTGCAGAAGATTTGCTCTTTTTCCGCTTAAATATCGCTCTATTGCACTAGCGCTATGGCCATCGAATGAGAGTTTTGGACCACAATTTCTAGTTACTGATTTTCCTCTAGCTCAAATTGCAGATGTCACTTCAGTCACTGTTCATATGGAAACACTAGATCCGCACCAACTTGGCACAAACACTATTCAGGGGTCTGCCATCAGAATAGGGCATAGCAGTGGCGGCTAGTTTGTGGTGCCACAGATAGAAAACCCATACATCTTTCCCATACAGATTTAAGAAAATATTTATATAAATTATTTTCTAAGCCTGAAACCAAGCCATCCAGGCTCCTGGTGAATCATGACCGTAAAACATTTGATTCTGTGTCAAATGTTTAATTATATTATAGACTATATTTCATAAATAGTTTTTTTTACTTTTAATTTAGCCAGGATTAGCGATGAATCGGTTTCATGAAAGCTGAATTCTCTTGCCAGATTAGTTTAGCCAGAGCACCCTGGATAAGTTTATCCATGACAAGATTTCACGAAAGAAAATTTACGCAACCCTACATTAGTTACCATGCAAATTTAGCTGTGAAGTAACAGGCTAACAGCCAAGTTTACTTAATCCAGTGCCTTGTTCTTCAAGTTTTTCCACAGTTAATTCAACACATGTGTTTGTATATGGACTCATTTTAAGGACCCTGCATTCAAATAAATACAATAAGATTTAATCAATTTAATTATATTACTGAAATAGAGTGTGACCATGAATCATAATTGTTTCACAATGACTCATGTGATATGTCATTGTCACAAGGAGACTCACAGCACTACAACAAATCGGGAAGTGAGTAAAATCCTCAACATATTCTTTACGACCGTGGCCTCAGAACTGGTTGAAAAACTACTCCCTCACTCTGGGTGCCATGGTAAAGAGTATGTTGACTCATTTTACGAAAAACAAGGTGTACGCAAAGATGATTTTAAACTCTCCCCTGTGTCAACAGATGAGGTGTTTAAAAAATGGAGTACACTTCAACAACACAGAGCCACAGGACTCGACAATATCCCCGCCAAATTTTTAAAAGACTCAGCCGCCTCCATTGCTCCAATCATTACTCACATAATAAACCTCTCCATCATACAGGGACGGGTCCCTAATGACTTCAAAAAAGCAAGGATGACCCCTCTACAAAAAAGGAAACCGATTAGACCCTGGCAATTACCGCCCTATTTCTATTCTTAGCTCCATCTCGAAAGTCATAGAAAAAATAGTCTATGGACAGTCGATAAGTACCTTGCAGAGAAAAATCTAATTTACAAATTCCAATCTGGTTTCAGAACAAACCACTCCACTGACACATGCCTTCTCTATTTGAACGACTCTATCAAACTATTATGATCGACAAGCTCAAAGCAATAGGTTTTGATGATACGTCGGTGAGCTGGATGAGATCCTACCTGGAAGGGAGGGAGCAAGTGGTGGAAGTAAACTGCACCCAGTGACTTGTGGTGTTCCGCAAGGAAGTATACTAGGACATTTACTGTTCCTGATATGTGTGAATTACATGTCTTCAGCTTGCGACTGCAAACTGTTCCTGTTCGCAGATGACACAGCTCTCGGACAGGAACAGGCTGCAGGTTGAGAAAACTCTCAGCTCTGAACTCAACAAGCTCTGCACCTGGCTCTCCGACAACAAACTATCATTACACCTGGGTAAAACTGAATCCATCCTCTTTGGGTCCAGTCCTAACCTTAGCAAGGCTGAGAGCTTCACGATCAAAGTGGGTGATGATGTTATCACAAGAAAGGAGGAAATTACCTACCTGGGTTCCATCTTGGAGGCAAACCTCTCCGGTAACAAAAACCCCGAAAAGGCGATCAAAAAGGTTAACCAAAGAACACGCTATTTCTATAGGATTGATCGTCTTGTCAGTAAGAATACTCTGAAGATTCTTGCAGGGGCCCTCATACAAGGTTATTATGATTATGCATGCACTTCATGGTATCACAACACCTCCAAGGCCTTAAAAACAAGGCTCCAAACATCCCAAAACAAACTAGTAAGGCTACTTCTTGGCCTCAATCACAAAACCTATCCAATCCTAGCAAAATGAGCAGGGGTTGTGGACAGAGTACAGCAACTTGCTGTACTGTCAGGGCACTCAATCACAAAACCCATCCAATCCTAGCAAAATGTGCAGGGTTGAGGACAGAGTACAGCAACTTGCTATGGGCCTGGTCTTCAAGATACACCACAACATTGGGATCCCCCTGTATTTGTCAAAATACTTCCAAAATGTTAATGAAGTCCATGATCATAACACCAGAGGCAGCTCCACAAATCATGTTCAACCCAGATTTGGCTCAACAAAGGGAATGAACTCGTTCTCATGCTATTCATCAAAAATGTGGAATGCCCTACCAAAAGGAGTAAAGGAGTGTAAAACCCTACTCACTTTCAAAACTGCCCCAAAGATACACCTTCAGGAGGCTGCAATTCTAAAATGACCCCTGTCCAAGTCTTAACCTACCCCCCTACCCCCCCCCCCCCTTTCTCTTTCTTCTCTTGTACATATTTTTCACTCTTCATACCAGTAACCTGTAAACTGATTGTATGACATTCTGTATAGTAGTGTGTATATCTGTCTGTCTCTTATATGTCATCCTGATTTGTGTGCATGGGGATCTCATCTTAAAAAGCTCAGTGCTTAATGAGTCTTCCAGTTTAGTAGACCTTGTATTGTGAATTTGTACTTCCATGTACTGTTATTCTCATGTCTTACTAAATAAAGTACATCAATCAGTCATGTAGGCCTACACAACTAGACAGTGGTGTAAAGTAACTAAGTACATTTACTCTTATCTACTTAAGTACAACTTTGACATGTGTGTAGAGCTTGTAGATCAAAAGATTTTTTTAGACATTTTACATATTTGAAACCTTGTGAAATGGGACATTTTGCATAGTGAGTACTTTAGTGGTACTTTAAGTACATTTCGCTACCAATACTTTTGTACTTTTACTCAAGACTATTTTGAATTCCAGACTTTTACTTGTAACAGAGTAGTTTCACATTGCAGTATTGATGCTTTTACTTAAGTAAAACAAATAGTACTTTTTCCACCACTGCCGGTAAGGGTCCATTTGGTTACAATTTGTACACTCTCAGAGTTAGACCGGTAAGGGTCCATTTGGTTACATTTGGGGGGTAATTAGAAGTGTGGGTGGGGCTGACAAAGCTACATCCAAAAGGGCCCATACATTTTTCCTATATGTGACCATGAATAACTGAACTCTTTTTTTCTGTCTTTTCAGGATATAAAGTCAAAGAAGAAAAGTCACGTGAAGAAGACATAAGGTAGGAAGGAACTCTATTCAGTTAAGAATTGCTTCTCTGCAGTGAAGATTGGCGTTCAAGGTAGGAACCATGTTTTTTTTTCTAGGGGTTTTGCGTTTGCGAAAAAAAGAAAAAAAATCCAACACAAAATGAAGGCACAGGCATGGAGCTCCTGGTTTACTGGGATGGGATTCAATTCCCCACTGTGCCCTGCTCATTGTGTTGGCATTTATATTTGAACTCTCACGCAAAACGCCTGCGGGCCGCCACTTTGACACCGCTGGTATAGGACATGGACCCCCCCTGGAGGTGCATGGAGGGAGGCCTGCAGAGAGGCTATTGAGCCAAGATGTAGCAGGAATACAGCAATACACAAGGATGCTATGATCAGATCATGGCCTCTGATCCTTCAATGTATGTTTTTTCTGACATACAGCAAGTCAGACTGCGGGTGGGAAGTTGGTCGGCGCAGCTGTTGTCAAGAACTCCACCCAAACTTTTTCCAAATCTGCCTGTTACAATTCTTTTTAAGTAATCTCTCTCACTCGCACGCACGCACGCACGCACGCACACACACACACACACACACACACACACACACACACACACACACACACACACACACACACACACACACACACACACACACACACACACACACACACACACACACACACACACGTTTGCTCATTGTTGTCTGATGTGACTTTAAGGTTGACATGTAAATCAGTGTGAATGCTAATGTGCACTTCATTATCATCATCAATGTATGATTATTTGTCTATAATTGTTTGTTTTTAATGTCACCTTTTCTTCAATAAAGCCCTGCCAACTACACCATATGGCCTGTTCCTTGGAGGAGTTGATGCAAAAAGGACTTTAGCTTGTTATTAATTCAGTTCCTACATTGACACAATAGTATATGAGAAAAGTCATACTAAACTCGTACTGTGTCATAAAAAATGAAGTCATACAATACTTTAGTATAAACAAAATGCCATACAGTCCTGTCGTTAAAAAAAAACTTTGTTCTTGTCAGCCTAAATTGTTCACAGCACAGCTATCTATTTTCATATTTAATTCTTGTGACAACCCTGGGGGTTGTCAGGGTGACTGGTGTGGTTGTCATGGTTACTAACCATGTGTCATGTGTGTCAGAATGATTGGAGGGCGGAGTGTGTCATCAGTGGATATCTGGCCCACCTGGATTGTCCTCTATAAAAGAGGTGGCTGGACTTCATTCTTGTTCTCTTTCTCACCTTGAAGCTCACTGGGAGCACTCCAGCCTTTTGGATATTGCTTGTTAAAGAACAAGATCACTGTGGTAGAGGTTTGGGTTGTGTAGTTGAGTCATTCCACGAATTCGGTACGATTTGCACTTTTTTTTTTGGAAAAATCGAATTACTTTTTTGAATAGCCCACACCATTAAGGACATATTTAACATGCAGAAAAACATATTTTCCCATCTCAGGCATTAAATTAATATTTTTATATGGAATAATATATGTAACAGGGTTGAAATTCATAACGGGGTTGAGTGGAACGGGGTTGAGATTTTTTACTCAAGATGGCCATAACTCTACCTGTGATGATTAAGAGGAGACACCATGGCATGCATGACATTAGTCAATCACATATATTGCTGAAATGACAAAGACAATTTAAAATAATAATAGTTTTCCATCTTTATTTCATGTAACGGGGTTGAGTTGTTATGCTTTACGACCACGCTTTGAAAGTATAAATGACCCTAAATAGCTGTATAAGAAGTTCGAAATGTTCCTCTTTCTGCAGCATCTTGCTCAGAAGACTTGTAGAATGCCATCACATGTTGTTGATGCCACTAAAGGGTCAGTTTATACTTTTTACAGAGAGGAGAATGACTTGTGTTGGTTGAGTGTGACTGTGGGACAGAGCTATATAACGTGATTTTAATGATAAATCAACTATTTATTAAAAAACGAAACATGACTAGCAATAGAGTACATTGCTGGTTTTATGTGAATAATATAAGTTATGGATTATTCTACACTTTTAGTAGTCATATCTGAAGGCCAATCTCTCTATCGGCCATTGGGGACATGAAAAATGGGCAAATTTAGGAGGTGTCTACTGTAGAAAAGGCAGATAATTTCAGATATAAAGATAAAATATATAATATTTTTACACAATAGTAAAGGGAACATGTCAATTGATTCTAAAAAGCTTTTAAAATTTGATTTTGGTGACCCATGGATACAATCAGTGTGAACATGGGCAAATAATAACTTAATAGGCAAACTAGGTGTAATGAAGCACGCTAGCATTTAGGCTAACCCTCCTGGGCTGAAGCTGTCTCCCTTTCTCTCTCTCTCTGCTGTGTAACTCCGTGCGTTGCCTTGTTGTGATGTTCGTCCATGCTGGCCCCTAATATGGTGTGCTTCCGGGTGGATAGACCTAACTAACAATGAGGATCGTTCTGATTGGTTCCCTTCCCAACTAGTCCCTCAAAAAGAGTAATTCTGATTGGATCTCTTCTCCATTCGTCCCGCCCTAACATTTTCGTCTCGTCTAATTTGTTGACTAACGTGTCCATTACATTTTCGTCTCCCCATTGGCTTAAAAGGGGAGCTTAAAAACGGGGAAGTGTGATGGACAGCCAGGACAGCCAATGACACTCAGGTGTCGACACTTTTTACTCAGGTGTCGGAAAGAGACTGGTGCTGTTTACAGAGCCGCTCGCTAGCGCATGCGGCTAATAATTTAAACGTTCTTTGTTTGTGTGAGTTTCCTCATTTTGTTACAAACTCAGCCGTTTGCAACACTCTTGGTTGGTTGTTGCAATAAATATATTACATTTAAGTGGTTGGATTCAATTTACGTAATTCGTTATCCCTGAGTCACTAGAATACCTCAAAACGAAGTATGGAGCTCAGCCTATGATTGATATGCTGCATGCCATGAGTGCAAAGTGGTATTTTCTTAAATTTAATTCAGCTAATCAATGAGGATCTGTGGTCATAATACAGCACTGTTTGAGGAACTATAGTTGAACACTTTACAGACATATTTTTTAATGTCCATTCCAAAGTGAGAACAATGTAGCCTACTTGATTTAACACCAAAACTGCTATAGTTTTGATCATCTGAAACTAAGGAATTTATAAATGACAAAAAGGGTATGAATTTTTATGACATTACGAAACATCTCTCTGTTTCCTTTCAATGAAAGTGTAAATCTGGGTTCAGACTCAGCCAGAGTAAACGTTTTCTAACAGATGGTTTTAAACAACCTAAATCTCAGTCGTGTCATAATGAACCCTTTCCCTGATCATCAGAGGGTGTATCTAGTAGATCCAGTCATTCTGTCAGGGGTAGAGGTGTTTGCTGTGGAATTTCATCTTTTGACCTGTCACCTCTCGCTTTAACTTTAAATATAACCTCAAAATCCTAATTAATGTGAAAGGCCTGGTGGTGCAAGAGTAAAGCATAGGCTTCACAAGTGGATGGTTGTGGGTTTGAATCTTGGTCAGGGAAGATCTCAATTTTCGGTCTTTTTAAGGCGAGAACCATGGATGAAGGCCGCCTCCCTCCTCACGCCCTCTTTTAGCTCCGGTAGGAGAGGGAGGAGCATGGAGGGAGCCCACCTCCAGGGGGAGGAGCTTAATACATTTACATATTAATTAAAGATTTTTATTTTAGTATTTTTTGTGATTTTATGGCCACTGTTTTTTTTCACATGAATTTGTTTGAGACATTTTTTTATTGTTTTTTTTCATCACCAGTTTGTATTGACCACAGCTCCATTGTTTTTTTGTTGTATTACCCTTTTAGTTTTTATTTAGTAGTTGTTTTGAGTGAGCTTTGAACCTCGAACCTTTAGTTTGTGAACCTTTGATTTATCTTTTAAGCCACGCAGGCATGGAAGGTACAATTGGGAACGTCATCCTTAACCCGCCTTTTAGAATTTAGATGGACAGTGAAAATGTTCTTCAGGAGCCTTGAACCCCAAACCTTCAGCTTTCAGACCCTGTGTTTATCTCTTGAGCCACGCGGGCATGATAAGTACAACTGGGAACGTCATCCTTAACCCGCCTTTTAGAATTTAGATGGACAGTGAAAATGTTCTTCAGGAGCCTTGAACCCCAAACCTTCTGCTTTCAGACCCTGTGTTTATCTCTTGAGCCACACTGGCATGAAAAGTACAACTGGGAACTTCATCCTTAACCCGCCTTTTAGAATTTAGATCTCAATCCTGAAAAGGTGGTTTAAGTATTATGTTCTCAGTTGCATGGTTCATGCCACCATGGCTCAAGAGAAAACTCTGGGGTTTATAAACTGAAAGTTTAAGGTTTGAAACTCCTGGAACACATTTTCACTGGCCATCTAAATTCTAAAAGGCGGGTGAAGGATGACGTTCCCAATTGTAACTTCCATGCCAGCGTGGCTCAAGAGATAAACACAGGGTCTGAAAGCAGAAGGTTTGGGGTTCAAGGCTCCTAAAGAACATTTTCACTGTCCATCTAAATTCTAAAAGGCGGGTTAAGGATGACGTTCCCAGTTGTACTTTTCATGCCAGCGTGGCTCAAGAGATAAACACAGGGTCTGAAAGCAGAAGGTTTGGGGTTCAAGGCTCCTGAAGAACATTTTCACTGTCCATCTAAATTCTAAAAGGCGGGTTAAGGATGACGTTCCCAGTTGTACTTATCATGCCCGCGTGGCTCAAGAGATAAACACAGGGTCTGAAAGCAGAAGGTTTGGGGTTCAAGGCTCCTGAAGAACATTTTCACTGTCCATCTAAATTCTAAAAGGCGGGTTAAGGATGACGTTCCCAATTGTACCTTCCATGCCAGCGTGGCTTAAAAGATAAATCAAAGGTTCACAAACTAAAGGTTCGAGGTTCAAAGCTCACTCAAAACAACTACTAAATAAAAACTAAAAGGGTAATACAACAAAAAAACAATGGAGCTGTGGTCAATACAAACTGGTGATGAAAAAAAACAATAAAAAAATGTCTCAAACAAATTCATGTGAAAAAAAACAGTGGCCATAAAATCACAAAAAATACTAAAATAAAAATCTTTAATTAATATGTAAATGTATTAAGCTCCTCCCCCTGGAGGTGGGCTCCCTCCATGCTCCTCCCTCTCCTACCGGAGCTAAAAGAGGGTGTGAGGAGGGAGGCGGCCTTCATCCATGGTTCTCGCCTTAAAAAGACCGAAAATTGAGATCTTCCCTGACCAAGATTCAAACCCACAACCATCCGCTTGTGAAGCCTATGCTTTACTCTTGCACCACCAGGCCTTTCACATTAATTAGGATTTTGAGGTTATATTTAAAGTTAAAGCAAGAGGTGACAGGTCAAAAGATGGAAATCCACAGCAAACACCTCTACCCCTGACAGAATGACTGGATCTACTAGATACACCCTCTGATGATCAGGGAAAGGGTTCATTATGACACGACTGAGATTTAGGTTGTTTAAAACCATCTGTTAGAAAACGTTTACTCTGGCTGAGTCTGAACCCAGATTTACACTTTCATTGAAAGGAAACAGAGAGATGTTTCGTAATGTCATAAAAATTCATACCCTTTTTGTCATTTATAAATTCCTTAGTTTCAGATGATCAAAACTATAGCAGTTTTGGTGTTAAATCAAGTAGGCTACATTGTTCTCACTTTGGAATGGACATTAAAAAATATGTCTGTAAAGTGTTCAACTATAGTTCCTCAAACAGTGCTGTATTATGACCACAGATCCTCATTGATTAGCTGAATTAAATTTAAGAAAATACCACTTTGCACTCATGGCATGCAGCATATCAATCATAGGCTGAGCTCCATACTTCGTTTTGAGGTATTCCAGTGACTCAGGGATAACGAATTACGTAAATTGAATCCAACCACTTAAATGTAATATATTTATTGCAACAACCAACCAAGAGTGTTGCAAACGGCTGAGTTTGTAACAAAATGAGGAAACTCACACAAACAAAGGTTTAAATGATTTTATTAAAACTAACTTTGACTGAAAATAGCCGATCGACAAGCTCACAACGTGTCGTAGTGAGCTTGTCGATCGGCTATTTTCTGCTAAAGCTATCCCCACAATACGGATACTGGGGTGGTTAACAGTGCTTAAAGGGAGAGACCACTTTTGTTGACGTTTGGGTTGTGTAGTTACCTTGCCATGATGCATCTCCAAAGGTGGGCAAGAAATCTAAAATAATTGTTCCCTTGATAATTCAAAATAATATGCTCATTGATTTACATTGTATGCTGAAACAGCTCTCAAAGTCACTCTTTTAGCACAAACAAACGCAAATCAAGTTGATTCAGACAATATAAAACATCACCAAACCCAGTACCGTTTGTTTTTTAAATAAGGCTAACATCCTGTTGATTTTGCCATTTTTATTAAAAAGAAAACCCGGACTGGATCCGCAGACCAGGATTCGGATCTTCAAATAGGAAAATCAGCAGGAAGTTGACATTTGCATTTAAAAAAAAAAAAAAATACTGGGTTTGGTGATGTTCTATATCGACTGAATCGCTTTGTTTGTGTTCGTTTATGTGCTAAAAGCGTGACTTTAAGAGCTGTTTTACCGTACAATGCAGGCATATTTTGAATGATCAATTTCTATTTAATGGAGCAATTATTTTAGATTTCTTGTTCACCTTTGGAGTTACATCATGGCAAGGTAACTAACTACACAACCCAAACCTCTACCAAAGTGCTCTTGTCCTTTAACAACCAAAATCCAAAAGGCTGGAGTGGTTCCAGTGAGCTTCATGGTGAGAGAGAGGACAAGAGTGAAGTCCAGCCACCTATTTTATAGAGGACAATCCAGGTGGGCCAGATCTCCACTGATGACACACTCCGCCCTCCATTCATTCTGAAACTATGACACATGGTTAGTAACCATGACAACCACACCAGTTACCCTGACAACCCCCAGAGTTGTCACAAGAATTAAATATAAAAATAGATAGCTGTGCTCTAAACAATTTAGGCTGACAAGAACAAAGTATTATGGCATTGAATAGCTTTCTTTTTTTTAACAACAGGACTGTATGGCATTTTGTTTAAACTAAAGTATTGTATGACTTCATTTTTTATGACACAGTTGATTTCTTATACCAGGGGTCTTCAACCTTTTCAGGCCAAGGACCCCTTAGCTGAGACAGAGATGAAGCAGGGACCCCCTCTACATATTGCATAAAATTGTGTTTCAGATTAAACTTTTTTGTTTACTTGGTCTGCTCTTTTTTCCCTCTACACCTATCTCTTTGCCAAAAATAGCCGATCTACAGCGTTAAAGGGCAAGACCACTTTGGTAGAGGTTTGGTTTGTGTAGTTACCTTGCCATGAAGTAACTCCAAAGGTGGACAAGAAATGAAAAATAATTGCTCCATTAATTAGAAATTGATAATTAAAAATATGCTCACACTCAATTACACACTCCATGAAGCCTTGAATTCATGGAGATTTTTTTTGTTTTTGACACATTCCTGAGCACAGACTCAGACATATTGGTTGGATGCATGGCGCATATAATAGGCTATCGCATTGTAGATTAGTAGGCGATAATTCCAATATTCACTATACATTCCTCATGTTTAAGCCTAACTGAATTATATATTTATGAACTTGCATATAAATTGTATATATTTTTGGACGACTTGTGCATTTAATTTGTCGGCAATACTTGACATCAAATTTCAAATTTCAAGACCCAAAAGAAATTTGATGTCTCCCCACCCCACCTATATAGTGATCCAAATGTATGCCAAGAGACCTCTGCTGAAGAATTGATTGATTGATTATACTTGCATATTGTTTCTTTACTGCACCCGTGATGCAAATATTGAGCCATTCATTACTAAACTACAACATGAAGAGACCTCTGCTGAAGAATTGATTGATTGATTATACTTGCATATTGTTTCTTTATTTTGTTTCTTATTAATGTTTGGCATTCTTGGTACCCCATGAAGACAAAGGCATACATTTGCAGGGTGGCTCAATATTTGCATCACGGGTGCAGTAAAGAAACAATATGCAAGTATAATCAATCAATCAATTCTTCAGCAGAGGTCTCTTGGCATACATTTGGATCACTATATAGGTGAGGGTCGCTCTGCTGAATGGATACGGTCGGGCAGGCAGCTAATCACCACCGTATCCATTCAGCAGAGCGACCCTCACCTATAAAGTGATGCAAATGTATGCCTTTGTCTTCATGGGGTACCCGAGTACCCCGTAGGGAACGCCACTGTTCCAAGAGCTGCTGCAGTGCTGCTGTTCAGCCACAGAGAAGAACGCCGTTCTGGTTTTGGGCTCCATGATTGGTCAAATTCAAGGATTCTGCTATTGACTTTCATGGTCTTTAATACGAATACGTGAAGCCTGGCTTTACCATTCTGTCTCGACACAGCCTGGCCTGACAAGGTCTAGCTCGACAAAGTCGCTCCTTTTCAGCCTCGCTTGGCGTTCATGGATCGGAAGAAACCAGGCTGTACGGACCAGACTTTGTCAAACCTGGATTTTACTTAAATCCAGGCTTATTTAATTCTCCTTTCTTGTAATAGGGGCCTTTTACACGAAAGGATAGCAGGATGTAATAACTACAGTACAGATATTAGTGGGCTTCTGGGGGTATTCTTGGTGTTTGTTTTGTTGATTGCATTCTTTGTTTTGTTTTGTTTAGTGTTAAAAGGGGGGGAAATAAAGATGGCATGTTATTCTTGTGACATTACTGTGTGCCACATTTCTGAAAAAATAATAATAATAATAATAATAATAATAATAATATATATATATATATATATATATATATATATATATATATATATATATATATATATATATATATATATATATATATATATATATATATATATACACACACACACACACACACACACATACACACACACACAATTCAATTCAAAGGGCTTTACACACACACACACACACACACACACACACACACACACCCACCCCACTGGTATGAAAACTTGCATACAAATCAGACACATGGCCTGTGCTACAGCAGCTTGGAAGATGCTAGTGACAACAAAATACTATAAGATCAGTTGTGTATCATAATGAACCCTGATCATCACTGGATGTACTAGTAGATTCAGTCATTGTCAGCGGGAGGTGTTCACTGTGTATTTTCATATAACCTGCCACCTCCACCTTCAACCTCACATATGATATGACCTAAACATCTCATTGGTGTGATGATGCTGAGAAAATCGTAAAAAAATAAATACATTTGTTTTAGATTTTCATGAATACAATATATAAATATAATATAATATAAATATCACATTAAATAAATCTGTTATTTAATTTTACTTTGTTAAAAAATACAAAATGGCATGGTCATGTATGTTTACTGCACACTCCTGTCTTACTGGAAGAGACACAAATACAGTTATATTAATTTCTTTTTGTATATCTGAGGCACAAGCATAATCAGTGTAAAGCATGGGTAAACATAGCTTCACTACAGTACAGATAGGGGTCCAACTGGAGTGAAATTATTTATTGTCTCTCTGCCAAAAAAAAAAGAAAGGGACACTGAAAATCAAGCACAAGCCACATTAACTTGGTGTTTTACTTAACTTCAACTGACAACAATTAATTAGGATAAAAACGCAAGAAATTGTCTGTGAGCAAGTGAGTGAGTGAGTCAAGTTCTTTACTTCAACCACTATGGTTGCTCTAAAATAGAGACAGAGAGGGACAGAGATTATTTATTTTTGAGTCAATGTTCCAAAATGGTACAATAAATTATCATGGCTAAAACTGAAGTTTTCTGAAGCAGATTTTAACTGTGGCCATAACATTTCAGTAAGTCCAGTTTTGATGCAGCTTCAAAAAAAAATGCAAATAAGTATTACTTTCTACTAAATGACAGTTGTGCTAGTCAAGTTTTAATAATAATTACTGCATGAAAAGTAATCAACAAACTATTATAAAAAACTGGTCAAACATTGGCCAAATTGTCACATAATATAAGAGTTTTTTTTTAAATAGTGGATCTAGCTTGTGGATCTGCTATTTTCACAATATTTATCTGTGGAACAGAGTTAAACAAAATGTAATGCCTCAACTCCTACATTACAAGTGCTTGTCAGGGTGGAGGGTCCCCAGTTCAAATATGATTATTTTGGGCGTCACAGCCTGAAAAGGTTGAGAACCACTGCTCTCTAGACAATGAGTAGGCTTTCTATATACTGTAAGTGGTGGACATACACAGTCCTCTTCAGGTAATCCACTAACCAACACTGTTCAGCCATCTTTCACTGTATGAAAGGCCAGTGTATATCCACTGACATTTCAAAGCTTTAAAAAAATGTTTTTTGATTAACTGCAGACAGACAAGGAAATGAAAACAAGAGTCTTGAGCTGAGTTTTAATCACATCAAATGGATTTATGTAAAAGTGGGAAAGGAAGCAAACACTGGGTCATCATGTTCATCACACAAAAAGAATGTGAGCAAATACTGCACATTCTGGAGTATTCCAGGCCACCTATATTCCAAAAATGCAGAGTGCCATGTCTAACTGTACAGTCAGAAATATGATTGGTATCACAGCAAGATAATATATTATTATGTATCATGTAACACTAAGCGTTCCACTGTAGCACATAGTGCTGATCTAAGACAAGGAATATTAAGTTCTAGTGAGTCTAAGGCTATGCATCGATCTGAGCTCTACTACTGTGTAAAACATGAACCGGTTTAAATCAATGGTGAGGTGTAGCCATGGCACACAACTGCAATATATGTGACCTGGAACGACCCCATTATCAATGTCACTTCTCATATCACACAACCTTCACGTACATGTATGAATGGCAGTCAATGGACACCAATCACGCAGTTGGAATGGCTTCCCATCCGAGTTATTTTGGAATCCTAAAGACGCCGCCCCCCACATTGTCCTCCATAAATTGGGCAAGGGAAGCGGGGTGATTGGCAAATTGATTGCTCCATGCAGATTGTGATTGGTCAGTCATTAAGTTTACCTTTTTTTCCTGTAGTTCTTTGTGTTGACATGCTTTGAAACGTTCATGTTTGTGTGAGCATGGCTTGAAGCAGTAAGGCCAGCATTTGGGTCGGTTCCACAGTACGGATGTCACTGTTGGATTTGCATGCTGCTCATTTTACATAGTCTTTAGTCACAAAAAGTCAAAATGGCAGAGAACAAAAAAGTCCAAACGGTTGTGGAGTCCTCACAATCTGGTCTACAAGATCACCCTTTTGGCTTTGTGTGAATGTTGGCACTGTCAGCAGTCTGTGGAGACTAGTGCACATTTAGGAGTTCATCACACCGAAGGACATGGCAGTGCAATTTGCCACAGGAGTCCCTTAGATAGAAAAAAGTGTCACCACATGGTGATTTTTTTTAAAGAGTCTTTTTTTGTTTCCTTGATTCAAGGAAGAAAAGAAAAAATAAACAGAGAAGGAAGTCATTTTTCTCTACCGGAGTGTCTTGTTTTTTTGTTGTTTGTCGTTTTTTAAGTCAAGAAAGCAGAAGGAAGAAAGAGCTTTACAATTGTTTCTCACGTTAGATGTGTCAGCAGAACAACTAGACTTCAGACACACTGTTCCAAGGGCACTTTTCTCTCTGAGTCCCACGTAGACAAGGAAGAGTAGAAAGTCGAAGAATGTAAGTAGAGACAGGAGAAAGATAGAAAGACAGAAAGGGAGAAAAAGGTTAAAGTTCAGAACAAAGAAGCAGTAAAGACAGAAAGGCAAATGTACAAACAGACACAAGAAAGTAGCCTGACTCTACATGCATATGAGGGGAGGGACTAACAAGAGGGAAGGATTTCAGTGTTACACTGAAGCCATGCAGTAGGACCGCAACAGGAAGCACTCGTATATTGCCACAAACTTGAAAAAGTGACACGACACACTGGTTTGGTTTCTTTCAAGTAGAAAAAAAGTTTTTTTTTTAAAGAAAAAGAAGAAAGTCTGCTGTCACCATTACACAAACTGGATAACAGGAGGGAGGGGTGTGTTGTGCTCCTTGAATCACAACAGCACTTTATTTTCTCACAACAATGGGTTTTGTGCACAAAAAGCAGGTTGAACAGTCAACCATCCGAAGCAAAGTGGGTTAACACAACATATGCCATGCAGATCAGAATCCTGCCATGCCCTGTCAGATACAGTAGGGCGTTTTGGCACCTGCCAGGGCAGTGGGGCACAGGACAGAGGGGGTGGGGGATGGGGGTAGAGATGGACAGGGCAGCAAGGGGAGCTCAAGAAAATGTGAGGGAGAAGCACGTGCAGCGGGCCGAGATGGACGACATCTGTTGCACCATATTTCAGGCTCCCAGGAGGACATGCCCCCCCCTGGCCACCTTTCCCCTCTCTGTGCCAGACTCTTGCGGAGGTGCATTCACTCACCACTCGCTCACAGAACGGTAGCACACAGTCGACAGGGGGTGGGGGTGTGGATTAGGAGTTTTTCTGTGCCTCCCCACTCCTGCTTTTTGACTTTCTGCCTTCCACATCTGCAGGACAAAGGCAATTAAATTACATCATGAAAGAATTAAGAGGCAGTATGTACAAAGTTCAGGGTTCCAAGTACTGCCTTACTTTATAGGCAGACTTTATAGGCGGACATCAAGATAAATACAGTGGAGCTATTTCAATGCAGTAAATATATAGAAAAACAATAGCGGAAATAAATAAGGGTCTACGCTAAACACGACACTGCTTCAATAGTGTGTGAAGCAGTGCTGTCTCTCAGTATAAGTTAAAAATGCTGCGAACAATCTGTAAAAGATCTTGTCTAAAATACATTAAGTCATCAAAGATTATCCAATCTCAAAATGCTGTGCACAAGTGTACGTATATTTAAGTTTCCAATGGACCCTTTTCACAGCTGCCAATTTTGACAGGTAAATGTAGCTGAAGGCAATAATGTCACTTGTAGGTGTGTTTTATTTAGGTGTTACTGTGTGCCAGCTTGAAGTTAAATGTACAGGAGCTGTCCATGCTGGCACACAGTAACCCCTAAATGAAACGTACCCACAATTCATGTCTTTACCGTCAGCTATGAAACAGATTCATTTTCAAATAAGTTCACGTTCAATTCGTTTACAAAATGGTCTGATCGTCGTATAAACTCCTCAACTTGCTGTATTGTCCCTGTGTTTCTTCATCACCACAGTGCACCAACAACTCACCCAAGACACCCACACCTATTCTCATAGCATGTCTGCATCACCCTCCTCAACTACAGCCTTTTTGCGTTGACAATTACCCATCCATTCAGTAAAGATCTAACAAATCAAAACCCAAAAATTAGCACGGTCTGACTCATTTATGGTAGATTAAAGGAGATTATAAAAAAGGTGTCAAATAAAACATAAGAAAATACCATCAAAATAAAACAAAATGAAAACAACGTTTTGATATCAGCGATCAAAATGAGCAATTTGGATCGGATCAATACACAATAAAGCCATGCAGTTTAGTGAATAGGCATTGGTACAGTAGAATTAGGTTGAATACAATGTGCTTTGAAAACAAAAGACAGGATTTTCCCCCACATCAATACACCAAAAATAAAAGAAGAAGCAGGAGTTGAATCTATTATCTGACACATTGGTAACCAGTTATGTAAAGAGCTAAAGGATAAAGAGCTTCCTTGACATAATGCATGGAATTAGCTCTTTGGGTTAAACCGGAAGACAGCTGCACTAATATTTAATGGGAACCAAGGGGCATGTTAGGCCACAACCCACAAGTCACAAGTCCTTAGCATGCATAGTGGAGAAAATAGTAAAAATCTAAATGTCAAAGATGCCCTTTAAGATGTAGTATTTTTCGGCCCTCTAAAGTCTAGACTTAAGACAACAAATAGATATTTTATGGGCTGTTGGGACATTTCCACAGGCAGACACTACCGTGGGATGTGACCCAAAAGCCCAATTTTCACTACAAAAACAAGCTTTTATTCTATCAGACCACTATTTACATAAGACTGCTTGACTCAGCAAGTGACAAGTTTTAGAGATGTTTTCAATGTTTTCTAAATTATATAAATTGTCTTATTTAAGGGTTGAATTTCTAAATGGATATAACCCGAGCTTTAACTGAACCAAAATAAAGCAGATAATAGTCTTGGTACAATGTTAGCCAGCCAAAACAAGAGATTTGATGAGGTGAAGTAATAATGGACTCAAAAGGAAAGACCCACCACACAGACCAGAACCAGAGAAAACTGCAGCATGTGGGGAGACGACGAAGCAGCGATTCACCAAACAGAAAAAGGATGAACACGACAGACAGATGGTGCTCGGATAAAAAATGAAATAAAAAACATGCAGAGGAAGAGTCCAGTCCTTCATTCATCCCTTCATTCTCCCCTCTTTGTTTAGTTTCTGACAATCAGATCATCAAGCCCACCCATGTTATTCAAATACAGCCATACTCATACCACAAGGACTGGTTATCCTCTGGGCTGAGAGGAGGTGATTGGTCAGCATCAACCCCACAATCTGGATTCATGCCCTCATTGTACGTGCTCTGATTGGCTGAGTCGGGTGTCATTTGACCATTTGATTGGCTGTAAACCAGCTGGGATTGGGCGGGAGCATGGCTGACATTAGGCTGATGGTGCACTTTATTTTGAACCGGGGGGCCACTGATGTTACTAACTAGAGTGGGGTTAAGGGACAGGAAGGGGAGGTTTTTGCCTGCTGACTCACTAAAGATGGAGTCCATGAACACCGACTCCACGGTGAAGGAGGGGCCAAGGAAGGATTCTAGGGTGGAGAGGTCTGGGTCCTCCAAGCTATGGCAGGGCAGGCTGACTGACTTGGGGAAGGGGGGCATGTTGCTAGCGGGTCCATTCAAGGACTGATCATGAGGGAGGGGGGTGCTGTTGCGGTGGTACTCACTGGGGGTTGGCTGGGAACGTGCCCCGGACTTGGCGGAGGCAGCGGGGGGAGTCGTGTCAATAGACACAGGCTGCCGGTTGTCCTTGGACAGCAGGTCGTGGATGCTGGTGCGCCGGGTGGTGCCCTCCGCTGTGGAGATGACGCTGCTGGCCCGGGGCAGCGTGGAGGACGTAGAGTCCAGCCGCTCAGAGACAGACATGGCTTTGCCCTGAGACGACAGGCTGGGACGCACCTGGACAGAGCCCTTCACACGAGTGCTCTCTGTCTTCCGCAGGCTGGGACGGCCCGGCTGGCCACCCGATCTTGGGGGGCGGTCCGAGCTGACCGGCGCCGCTCTCCCACTCACTGAGCGCAGGATGCCCCGCCCCTTTGTGGCAGCGCGTTCCTTCTGCACATGCTCAGTGGAAGTGGAGAGGTGTGGAGAGTCAACAGTAAGGCTCTCCTGGCTGCCAGACTGCAGGGTAACGGAGGAAACAGCAGAATGTGTACATGAGAATAATGATTATGAATGACTTCAGTGTTATGTACTGGAACTCAAAAGTTGACCCCATGAATCCACCACATTGTGACAAAAATAGGCCAGTTGAATTTCAATCTAGAAGCTCCCATCCAACCACAGTGTTCTAATGTGCCTTGCCCAAACATTAAAGACATGTCCAAAATAACATACTACATGCTATATTCTGATCAGTATGCTATTTTCAACATACGTTTGTGCATACAACAATAGTATGTTTCATTTTGGACATACTAATGAGATCACATGGAATGTTTTGAAAGCACCCCATCTTGTGACAAAGGAAGGTACTACACATACATGTTCCCGTTTCATCACTGTGTATAGCTTTTAAACGTTTATTGGACATATCATCGGTTTCAACAAATAACTACATGTGTTTAATAGAAGCATAATGGTCGTTGCAATGGAGGCTTGGTCACTGTCCGCCATGTCAATTCTGGAGCAGACATTCATGTAGCAGTGTAGTGTCCACTGTTGCATACTTTAACATTTCCCGCATTTAGTATGCATTTCATGTACTACTGAGTATGTACAGTACTAAGCTTTCAGACACGCTAAAATGTCTCGCATACTAATTTGACATACTAAATAGTATTATGTTAGTATGAAATTTCGGACACAGACTATGATTTAATGGAAAACAGAAAATGATAGGTCTTCACCTCAGCAGGGTCGATGCCCTCGTCCAGGAACTGCTGGAGGGATAGCACCTCGTTGCCAGGGGACCCTGTCTTCCTTAACTGTCCAGGGCCCGGGCTGCTTGCCAGGCTGGACGGGTCCAGGGACCTGCGCAGCTGCTGGGGGCTCTGGTGAGAGGAGCGTGACGTTGGGGGCTGCTGGACAGGACTGCTGCCATTGCTGGACCACACCTCCTGGTCAAGACTCAGACTGAACTCCCCACTGCTCTCACTGTGGGGCCTGCTCAGACTGCCGTTCACCGCGCCTGGAGGGAAAATCAACACAGACAGTGAGATTCAGGCTGCAGTGATAATCAGCATGTATCAATTTAATGGATGGGCTTGGGGGGGTAAAGTGGTTCCCTAAATCCGTGGTTCTCAAATATTCTAATTTCAAGGAGCCTCATAACTCGGACCTGTTACAGACCGTTTGGAACCCCCTCAAAGAATCCAGGGGTCCATGTACCCGCCCTGGATCAAGTAGGAATTATTCTTAAATTTCTAACAACCATAAACATTAATCCAATGACCCCTTTCCCCATAGGAACGATACGAACGAAAGAGAGACAATTTAAATCAACAGGAGAAAGGGAGTGAAGGAGGATGGAAGGACAGGAGGTATAGTTTGAGGAAAGAAGAGGAGGAGAGGTTAAGAGGTAAGAAATGGATTAGGGGTTGAGAAGAGTCTACCTTTGCCCTCCAGGGGAGAGGCGAGGTGGGAATTGTTGTTACTATTACTACTGGTGGTCTTGTTGCTATGGAGACTGGACGGTCTGGAGGCTGGGTGGGGGAAGAGAGAGGGAAAACACACAATATATAGTTAGGACACACACACACACACACACACACACACACACACACACACACACACACACACACACACACACACACTAACAATATGACAGAACACTTCCTGCTGGGGCAGCAGATGGTACATACCAGGCAGGAGAGGCTGCACGGTGCCAGGACACAGCCGCAACATGTCCACTCACCACAAGAAAACAATAGAAATCTCCCTTCAAAGGGAACTTTTGTCAATTTTACACATGACAATCTGTTAGCTTGTCATGTGGAGTATTTCAGTATTACGCAGCATGTGGAAAAAACTGTTTAAACAGTTCTGTGCCTGTAGAGTGGGTGAGTCAGATTACTGAGTGATGAGACTTTCCAACCGCTCAGGCACCAAAACGTGTAAGAAACTGTTTCAAAATGCTGTGCAACATAAGACGAGCAAACAAATTGTAATGATTCTAAAGTCCTTTAAAAAGGAGGGCCAACCACACACAAATCCTCAGTGGTATTTTATCCCTTTGTAACTCTGACGGGGTACAAATGGAACCAAATTAAGGATTTTACTGTGCATGTGGTGACAAGTACACAGGCTATAACAATGAAGCTGATGTTGTTGAAGAAAAGGAAGCAGTAGAGAGGGAGGAAAGGAGGGGAAGCAACCGAAGAAGTGAGTTGAGGAGAGAGGGAGAAAGGCGTGGCTGAGGAAAGAGGACAAGAGAGTGGATTTCTACCAGGTAGCTGAAGCTTAACTTATGCTTCGTCGTACGATGGCGTCGCTTACTTGCGGACAAGATTTGTGACACATTGTGACCTTGTAGATCGGCTCTTGTCGGCAAGCGACACCATTGTATGACAGATTATAAATGACTCTTAAATTGAGAGCTGGTGGTGACATCACCAACATGACCTGGCTGTGGACAGTACTGCAACTGAGAACATATTCCAGAAGTATTTAAATCCAACTTAGAAATAACCTTTTAATATACTTTTATATTCACATGGTGGCCATTTTGCTGTTACTATATGAGAGCAAAATGGCAGCAGTGTGAATATGATCCATGGAGGATCCTTACTGGAACTGTATGGTGTGTGCATGTGCAGGAAAAACAGCCCATTGTGGCCCAGAGTGTGGGAATCGTTGCCAAGTGAAAGTCACTTACTACAGATGGCACAGGGCGCTCTGCACACAGTGCTCAGCTCCACAGGAAAAGCACACATGGACAGTGTACTGCGGTGTACCTGCAGCCCTGATGCACGTACACACAAACGACTAGGGTTTAACATTTTCCGGGAAATAGCTAATTTTAATTCCCGGGAATTTTCAGACCTTTTCCCGGGCTTCCCGGGAATTCCCGTTAAAGGGTAAAAAAAAAAAAAAAGTGCCCAATAAATGCATTTATATGTAGATACTTAAATAGACAATTTTACACGAGGTGCCCAAATGTCCCTATTGTGTCCACCTATGAACTTGCACTAATAATGACTTAAAGGACAACTTTAGTTTTTTACAACCAAGGTTTATATTTTAGCTTGTAATTAAAGTAAATAAAAGATGAGTGTTATTTTTATTTTATTTACTGCTTTCTATAGTTTTAGCAATTTTTGCGATATTTTTTACAGTGGGCGGGGGCATTCTGTCCGGTGGCTAAATATGCCTTTTTTACACAATAACCCGGTCTTTTCTTTATTATTATTTACAGTAGCTCTTCTAGCCCCCAATAACTCACATCTGGCCATCAAAGACCACAGGACCTTTTTTATTGTGTAAAAAATGCATATTTAGCCACCGGACAGAATGCCCCCGCCCACTGTAAAAAATATCGCAAAAATTGCTAAAACTATAGAAAGCAGTAAATAAATAAAAAATAACACTCATATTTTATTTACTTTAATTACAAGCTAAAATATAAACCTTGGTTGTAAAAAACTAAAGTTGTCCTTTAATTTGATTTTTTTAAATCATATAAATATAATATATAAATATAATAGCCTGCGGAGATCTGCCCTGTTGCGCAGCGGGTGAAGACAATTAACTTAACGAGGAGCTGCGCTCAAAACGCACTCAAACAATGTCAAACTCTAGCTGCTGAAATAAACGTTCCATTTGTATCATTATTGACAAGATAATTTGCAAAAGGAATATGTATTTATTGTCCATCAGAGCGCCGGTGAGGTCACAGCTTTTCTCTACTTTTGTAGGATATTGATTTGATAGCCTAAACTTGTCATTTGTTTGCAGTTATTAATTTATATTAGGCTACTTGCTGGATATTATAAGACTCCATTTTGGGATGTTGGCTGTATGTTGTCTATTAATCTATATTTTGTTGTTGATCAAATGTGGGGTTTTGTAGTGTGATTTTGATGTGCACATGCATGCGCTGCCAGCACTGACAATCAATGAGACAGACAGCTGTTGTGCAGTTCACTTGTTCTACTGGGTAGTTCTAGTAAAATGGTAGTTTGAACGTTCTAAAATGCAAGTGTAGGTAGGGTAGGCTACATTAATGATGATAAAAAAATCGGACCACATCGGTCTAATACTCTCTCTCTCTCTCTCTCTCTCTCTCTCTCTCTCTCTCTCTCTCTCTCTCTCTCTCTCTCTCTCTCTCTCTCTCTCTCTCTCTCTCTCTCTCTCTCTCTCTCTCTCTCTCTCTCTCTCTCTCTCTCTCTCTCTCTCTCTCTCTCTCTCTCTCTCTCTCTCTCTCTCTCTCTCCTCTCTCTCTCCCTCTCTCTCTCGCTCTCTCTCTCTTCAGCTCTCCGGTCTGTCCTCTCTCTCTATCAAAAGCATTGCTTGGCTTGTGCGCATTTTAAGCTGGAATATAGGCTCGATCAAACCTACCTAGGCTACTGTTTATGCAGCGTTTCACTTGATGATGTTGAATCTGAACTAGTCAACTGGTGTCTACCATATTGACAGCAGAGGAAACAGTGAAATCAGCGTGCGTACTGTGCAGGGCAGGCATGGGGCATCACGGCCACTTGTGTTTTATTTTGTTCATTACTGTTACATTCATTCAGTGCGTCCCATATTGGTTCACAACGGGACGATGGGACCCTGCCCTGGTCGGCAACGCGGCAAGTAACTTTCCTAATTATAATAGTAATTCCTCCACGCTGTAGATAGGGCTTTCTACTAATTAGTATTCATTTCTAACAAGAAAAAAAAAAAACGGGAATTCCCGGGATGGTAAAAAACCCCGAATTCCCGGGATTCCCGCATCCCGGGAATCCCGGTGTTAAACACTACAAACGACTCATCACTGACTGTGATACATTTAAACGTATCACATGTTCTGATGACCCTTAAGTTCACAGTTCTTAGAATATAACTGTTGGAAGTTCCAAAGCATATAACATCATGCTGAAGCCCTGGATCTCCATGCTCGATCTGAAGGTGAAAACGGCATTGACGGACCAGGTGATCATGAATATGTGATTTACTGAATAGATGATTAGACACATCACAGTGATTAGACAATGTGATGTAAATATTGCAACACGACAGTAGGCTAGCTGCGGCTGAGTATGGTGTTATCCATACAAATTCATTTGTAAAATTTAGGATTTAAGGTTTCTATAGCTTAAAAAACATATATAGAAATACTGTATCACAGTTGTATGCCCCCATACAGACTTTGAAGGAATTGAATGAACGTGTTTTGAGAGGTCACAATGAGCTTGACCGTTGACCACATACTTCTAATCAGTTCATCCTTGAGTCTAAGTGGACCTTTGTATCAAAAGTGTCATGAAATACCCACAAGGCCTTCCTGAGATATCGTGTTCACAAAGTTGGGAAGGACGTATGGACGGACGGACGGACGGACAGACGGACGGACGACCCGAAAACATAATGCTGTCTACCGGCAGAGGCATAAAAATGCTGAAGGAAAGTTGTAGTAGCCATTAAAAGTTATTGACACAATCTATGTATGTCAAGGAAGTGCCAGTCATAGCACTAAGCAGACTGGCATCTACATTATAATGTATACTTGGGCATCGTCAACAATGTCGGTGTGTGAGAGTGGCCATTTCCTCTGGTCAATAAACAACAGTAGACTGGGCCTAATGGACACTCAAACCTCTCTACGTGATTCAAAACAGCAACAGCAAATGGATGAATTAATGCTGATTATTTTACTGTGTAGATAGGCATTCTTGGAACCCATCCGCTAAAGTCGGTGAGGTTCTGGCACTAATGTCTCACCCACTCCATTCATTCTGTACGCTCTGTGGCTGAAAATCGACACTTCCTGTTCAGTACTGTACAATGAATTCCACATTTTGTCCATAAAAAGTGGACGTAAGCAGATGCTGACAGCCTCAGGCACACGCTGGGCCAGGATGTCGGCATAGTCTACATCATATGCTAATGTGATTTCTTAATGTGATACTACTAATGCTAAATGTACAGAATGTATTTAGGCTAATAAACGACTACTGCCAAGAAAAACTGATAGGTGAGGGGTATAGATCTACAGTAGCTTGTGGCTACTATATGTTATGTATATGTACTGTATGTGTGCTGCTTTTGACTGTTTATTATCATCTACATTCGGTTGGAACCAAGCAGGTCCAACCGAATGAGTATACACCCCGGTCAACGAACTATACTATAGGCCCTATAGTATACTTCCCTATAGTATAGGGTTTAAGTTGTAAATCTAAGTGTGGGAGTGCAGATAATTGGTAGGGCTGCTGAAGACATGACCTGCTTTTAAAGCCATTCAATCCTTCCTCGTTCAGCTGTGTGTAACCTTTTGTATATTCCTTGACTTTGGGCATTGATAGTTCCTTACCTTGACGTCTGGGATCATCCGAGGACCCTGCTACATCCTCACAGGAGGCATTGTCTGTAGACACACAAGATAGACAGACAAAGAATGTTGTATTATTATGAGGGTTAGGAAACTAGAGCATCTAGGGCACTGAGACGCAGAGAGTAAGGGATTGAATCCTCCACTGTGCATCCGGCTTGGCCGGACATCCCAACAAACTTAGTTTTCAGGAGGGAAGACGGGCGGAAAGGGTGTTCTTTGTCACTGCACTAGTGACTCCTACAGGTTGGTCAAGGGCGCCTGCAGGGGTGTTTAACTATGAGGAATAGGGTGTTCTTCCACACACGCTAATGTCCTCCTGGTGAGGCTCCTCACTGGCAGGTGAAAAGAAGCGGCAGGCGATTCCATATGTCAGCCTACTTTCAGGTTTGATTGAACATTGTACTTTTGTCGATTAATTTAAAACATTAATATTTATGTTTAATTTGTACTTAAAGGACGACTTCAGTCATTTTCAACCTATCTTCATATAATTGGTCCTCACTAATGCTCGTGATAAAATGATTTTAAAAAATCTACTCTGTGTCTCAAAGGAGGGCTGTGGACAGTTCAGAAACCCTACCAGTGACATGATTGTTAGGCATCTTTTTTCCCCCAAATATTTCAATCTTTTTAATTACATTTTTATTGATGCAAGAACAATGTCTTCTATTTTAGCATACTAAGTTTCCAAGAAAAGAAAGCCTGCAGTTTCTATTAGCTTGGATTCCCGATCGATGATGTCACTGGTAGGCAGGTTTCTGAACTGTCCACAGCCCTCCTTTGAGACACAGACTGAGTACAGAAATATTGTACCATATTATCATGAGCATTAGTGAGGACCAATTATATGAACATAGGTTGAACATGGGTGAAGTCCATGTTGGACTGGAATAATTCCACATACCAAATTTGGACTTGGTGGCATGCTGCAAACTGGAGTTATAGCTGTTTAAAATCCCGTGCTCATCCCGTGCTCATACGGGCGGACGGACATAACATACGCTGGGGGTCCCTGGACAGAGGGGGCGGGGCTTCAGCAATTCATGCTCATCCCTATTGGTGGTCTAAGTACACATACTGAATTTGGACTTGGTGGCATGCTGGAAACTGGAGTTATAGCTGTTTAAAATCCCGTGCTCATCCCGTGCTCATACACTGGGGGTCCCTGGACCCCTCTTTGATAACCAGTGGCACGTGTGGCCAATGAGAGGAGAGATGGCATAGGCAATCTGCAAGTCTGTGTGTGTGTGTGTGTGTGTGTGTGTGTGTGCGTGTGTTTGTATGTGTTGCTTCTTTGCCGTGCTCATCCCGTGCTCACACAAACGGACGGACGGACACGCAGACAAAGTCAAACGTAGAGCGGTTGGCACCGCTAAAAATGTCAGTAGTGTTTACAGATGCATGCTGACTTATGTACTGTACTAGTAAATGTGTCTTGATATTTGCCCGACCCTACTCGACTGGCAAAGACCCCTAACCTTTAACTCTGAGGCGGTGTTTAGATCTGCTGTGGCTGGCAGTAGGCAGAGTGAGGGTGGCAAAGTCGATGGCGTTGGTAGAGAAGGCCAGTTCCTTCATGCGCTGTCCACTGCGCCCACTCGTTCCAGCCTCGCCCGTCTCCTCGCCTCCTTCAAGGTTCTCAGTGCTGCCTGCCCACTGGCCCCCTGGGGCCCCTGCTACTGCCAGGTTTTGTAGTAGGTCATTCATGGCTAGATGGATGCACAGAAGAAATGACGGGAGTGAGGTAAAGAAATTCATTCATTCGCTCAATCAAATTCAAATGTGAACATATCTGGCCAATAATAGATTCTAATTTGGATGAAGCAACCTTAAACAGGATGGCTGTTCATGTGTTCATTGAGAGATAGATGAAAACATCTCAGGCTCCAGGTATAGAGCAAATTAATGAGCGCACAGGGTGTAGAAATAGGTTCAGTATCATTTAATTTTTAACTAATTATAATTTGATAATTTGAACTCAAATTTTAATTCCTGTGTGATAAACCCATCTAAAATTTGAGCCGTTGTCAACATGTGTACAAAGACGGCACACTTGTGGTTGGTGCACCTGTGGCCCAGGTGCAGTAGGGGACAGTTAATGAAATCAAATCAAAAGGCCCCCTTCTTTAAACACTCAGTTCATTAAGCTGAATCGGATGTGGTGGTGTGATGGCATGCAGAGCTTCTGCAAGCAGTGGCATACATAGAAAATGAGAGATAAGTCCATGTCAGAAAGGCAAGCACAAGATCTGAAATGCAGCCCAGATAGAGAGAAGGCCGAAAGAGGGGTAGAGAGACAGCAATAGAGGTAGAGAGAGATAGCGAGGTAGAGAGACAGTATAGAGAGGTAGAAAGATAAAATGTGATAGACAGAGAGAGACGGTGAGTGCTATTGAGAGAGAGATAGAGGTAGAAAGAGAGACAGTGATAGAGGAGAAAGACAGTGATAAAGTTAGAGAGAGACAAGAGACAGCAGTAGAGAGCGAGCCAGTGATAGAGGTAAAGAGAGACAGTGATAGAGGTAGAGAGAGAAGCTAGCAGGTTCCATTTCAAGTCCTTCATGATGAGTGTGAGCGGCGGTGAGCAGACGTTGATGTGGTGGTGAATGCTTAGTCATGCCTGCACAACAGCAAGCACGTCTCTCTTATACACACTCTATACAGTAGTCTTTACATTGCACACAAAACATACAACCAAAAAAGCACACAACACAGCTCTACAAAAAGCTGCACAATTGCCCACATTACTGCATAGACATCAAAGCTAGATGAAACTAGGCCAGACTTAATGTCAATTCAGGCAAACCACACGTAGACTAAAGAAACTGGTCCATGTCACAATTAAAGAGAAAAACTACAGAAACAAGAACTCCAACCACAACACTATTTTCTATGACAAAAAAAGAAGAGAAGAAAAAAAAGGATTGTACAAAGTTAGTAAAATTCAATTATTTACAGCTACAGTAGCACATTAGTAGCAGGAAACAGATTGTCAAGACAGATTGTCTACAATTAGTTTGGGGAGTTAAAGGTCATGTATTAAAGCCACAAATAGATCATCTTCTATAGGAGAGAGTGGTAGTGGCAGGCACAGAGCAGACCAGAGTAAGTGACAGGGAGGAAAACACAAGGAGAGGTCATTGATGTCAACAGATATGAAGGCATGATCTCTGCAAGGTTGCTTTAACACCTTTATTTATTGTAAAAAACAAATTCAAAGCTCTCACCCGAGAGCCATCGATCAAAAAGGTTTAGTCAATTTGTAGCAGTGTTTCTTTCTAGAACTGAACTCTATGATTAATGCATAATGGCCTACGCAACATCACTGAAACACTCTAGGTTTGAGGTGCGCCAGTGGATGGCTAGTGCGTTGACCACGTAACTGCAACTTCTTCAGTTTGATTCTGGCTGGAGACATGTGTTGCATGTTGTTCCCCATCTTCCTCAGTTTCCTATGAATGTCTCTACACTAACTAAAGTAAAACAATATAACAGACTAAAATAATCTTTAAAACAAAACACCCTAGATTTCATGTTGAATAAATTAACTGCTCTATCAGCTAGCCAAAAATCTCAGGCCAGGTGGTAATGGGAGTCAAGACTGTGAAGGTATAGCTGACAACATATAGCTGTGAATGAAAACCACCATGGCCCCTCTGTCTTATCGATGGTTCTAGTCACACAACTATGTTTGAGTCTAACGCACATCAATGACCATTCCTTCTTTGTGGTGATGAAAGGAAGGGGAGAAAGTGTTAGGGAGTCTAGCGCGGCGGCTCACGGAGGTCTTACACATGGAGCGTCGGTAGATGGCCTTGACCTTGTCTTTGTCCTTGGATCTGTTCCTCATGAAAGGCAACCTTTTCAGAGCTGTCAGAGCGCAGCCAGAAGATAGACAGACAAACAGACAGACATTGGAGAGAATGACAAAACAGCCCAGAAAGAGGTGGAGGAAAAGAATAAGAAAAAAGACAGGAGGGCAGAACAGACGTGATGTGGTTAATGTTACAGACAGCCACAGGGAGGGAAACAAAGAGAGTTGAACCTCTGGACACTCAGTTGGACAAAAACAACACAAGCATTCAGTACACGCGACCACTACAACAAAAAATACAAAAAAATAATAAGTACAGGTCTTAATGCATCTCACTTAAGATGAATTGGAAGATCTTCCAAGTTTGCCCAAAAAACATTTGCACCCATGTTTTGGTGTTTGTTGAGACATCAGAAGCAGACCTTGTTCGTCTAGCTTAGCAATGCCACAGCAAATCAATGATTTGCTGTGGCATTGCCAACCAGTTCATGATAGACATCACAGAAAAAACACAATGTGAAACATTATTTCCCACAGAAACTGTTTCTCTCATATTGACTTGTAACAGCCTTCCTAACAAATTCTATTGCAAATCCCTGCACCAACCACAGTAATAGTGCAAGTGCTTTTTGGATGGATTAAATGTCCCTGAATGATGAACATTCATTAAAAAAACAATAAGCAAGTACAATTCTTTTTCTGTCACTCACACATACACACACTCCAGAAACCAGATACTTTATCTGCACAGTCAATGGTCCACCCACACACACAAACACACCTACAGTAAGCCAATGGTGGTCATGAGTCTTCCACTGCTAACTTTAATTCACACATACAAATGTACCAAAAAACACAAAGTCACAGCATGACACAAATATGCAAAGGATTATTAAAGGGTGCAATCAGGAGTGTGAGGAGATCTAATCAGTCCTGGCAAATAACAGCAGGAACAGCACCAGAAACGTTACTTGTCAACTTGTTAAAACAATCAAATAAACACGTGCATGTGCACGTGTTTATTTGATTATACTGACTTGACTTGCACATTTTTGGATTTCTTTTTTTTTTATATATATAATTAATAGAGGTATGTATGTGTAACATTCAGTTATCTTCCCTTAATGCTTATAATGTACAAGCACATTTAGATTTGTTTTGAGTGCAAGTCTGGCAGGAGGCCAAGTGTACGTTTTAGTTTACAAGTGTATTTGATTTATTTGGTTAAGGTATATTGCCCCAGTACCATAAGCATGGGGTTCATTTCTCTGTCCCTAAAGTAGTAAGATTATTCAATTTGATGTTTTTTATCCATTTAGCCAAAGGACCATTTTCTAGATTTAGTTATTTCCATAACTGTGCAGTTTTAACTTTGCTGAAAATGGCTTTTTAGGGTACTCGGGTGTGACGAACTGATAAAGAAGCAAAGTATCATCAACAACACTTCTGCAGTATTTACCTTCTTGAACAAGCACACAAGCTGATCCTGAAATATGTGAGGGATAATGCATTGCACCTTTTAATACAAAGCTGGAGGGTGGTGGTTCTTTGTCATTTACAGCAGAGCTGTGCACATCAGCAGGTTGACATATTGGGCACACAAATGACTGACACCTCTTTGTCAGTTTGGAAAGGAAAGCACAAACGGAGGAGGTGAGCAGCCCAACTCACCAGAGAAAATACAGAAATAAATTCCTACAGGATGCTTTTCAGTAACTGAACCAATTGAGGTATGCTATAAATTAAACCAAGGCAGGTGAGGTGATACTTTTGCATATATTGCATATAATTACATTATATATACGCATAGGAATGTTGGTCAAAGTGGTGTCTCAACACTGTGGGGTACTTTATTCTACACCAGGGATTTTCAAACGTTTTCATGTCACGGTTCCCCATGTCAAAGGTATGAGTGACTTGTAAATAAGTGAGTTGTGGTCTAGCGAGAGATCCACTGCCAGCAGATGCTCCCGGTAGGAAAACTCACTCTCTTGAAATCTTTTCAACTTAGCTGCTCCACTTTTTTGATAGCTCCACCTCCTGCTGCAGCAGTGAAAGCGGTGGTCGCTCCTCACCATAGACAATGCATTGAATCTCTCCACTTTCTCTGAACACGGAAGTGGAATACTACTGCTGGCATGAATTCAGTTTAAGGCTGTCATAAATGCAGTCTTGTGTCATTTTAGATTAGATTAAGTTCTCTCCATGCGAGTTATGTCATAAAATATATGCTAACACTTTCCATGGTCATGTCCATGGCCGACAGTCAACATGTCTCTGCTGCACAGCTCAGCTACAGTACAGGCTTTATACATAGTAAAATCAACAGTAAAATTGTCCAAATGGAACGAAAATGGACCCGAAGATTTTACAGTGTAAGCTGATGGACACAGATGATTGACTCACAAACACATGGCCCCAATGACAGGACAGTGTTTGTCCCACATCCCACCCACCCTACAGTACCAATCTACTGCATACCATTGTTGGAGCCCTGCCCTTGGGCATGGGGCTGCTGCCCTCTCCTCCCTTCCGCACAGAGAAAGAAGCAAACCAATGGTTAACCATTCATTTCTACTATGTGTAATATAATCATATGAATGATACTTATACTGTATATACAGTACACGAGCCAACACATTGTAAAATAATGGAATTAAATAGTTAAGAAAACGGTTGAAATAAAACCTGTGAATAAAAGTCAAGTGTATCAACAATATTGTAAATATAATCTGTAAATATATTACAGAGGAAATATTTCATAAAAATTAGCTTTTAACACATACAGTACTTTACTTCACAACCTCTTCACTCATTCTTATATATTGTTGCGTTTATGAATAGAAATGTTATAGTGGTATACTTATTTATTTAACTTGGACACAAATGAGACTTTACACAGTTCAGTAAGTTCACAATCATACAAAGCCACATGCACACACACACGCACGCACATACAGTAGCAATAGAGGACATGTTCATGGGTGTGTGCATATGTACGTAAAAAGCATGTTCATTTCTACGCACCATGTTATTAAGCTAATTGCTGCTCATGACATTTCTTTGTGTTTGTGTGTACACACACGAAGTGAGTGTACAGACATGTAAAGCATCTGTGTACTGTCTTGTGTCATCAAGTGTATTTTATCATGTGTGTGTTTGCACGTGTGTAGACTATGTACTCACTGCTGCTCCTCCTGTGTGTGAGAGTGTCGTCCAGGGAGTTGGATCCAGAGCCAATAGAGGAGCTGTCTTGACTGTCCGGAGGCAGAGCCAGGCCCAGGAAACCCTCGGTGGACTCAGAGCGAGACGGCGTCAGGGTCAGAGAACGCTGCCGTTCACGGCTCTTTGGCTTGATCAACTTCTTCATCTTCAACGTGATCCAATTCCCACGCCTGGTCCAAAAATAAATGTGAGCGAATGGTCTGGATAAAGACTCACACTTACAATATGTAAATATCAAAATGTGTCATCATTACTGTCCCTAATTCTACTGTTTTATCTTGATTTGAACTGTCCTTTTGTGGTTATACTACTAGCTCTTTACCGGTCTTTTCTATTCTGTTGAGAAGATGAAAATGGCTAATGCTTTGTTAAGTTTTTCAACAGACAGGATATAGCATCTACAGTACAATACCAGTGTTCCAGAGATGAACCAGTTTACCTGCGTGGAGGAGATGGGTCGTAGAACTTGTACTGGTCCATGATCTTCTCCTCTAACTTCTCCTTCTGTCTTCTCAGCTCATTCAGTTTGTCTCTGAGCAGAACAGAGATGACAGAAGACCCAGTCAGACAGACACAGCATTATGCTTTCAGCTTTCCCTCCGTTTATGAGTCTGTACGTATGTACATATGTCTGTCCGTCCGTCCGTCCATCCATCCCAACCTTGTGAACACGATATCTCAGGGAGCGCCTTGATGAAGATTCACGACATTTGGCACAAATATCTACTGTACTAGGACTGAAGGATGAACTGATCATAAATAGGTGGTCAAATGTCAAAGCCACTGTGACCTCACAAAACCTGTTCAATAAATTCCTTCAAAGTCTTCATTCACTACATATATATGAGTCTGGACAGACACAGATGTAAACGGCAACTGGATAGCGGAGGCATACAACCACGATGCGGTATTTCTAGTTTTATGAATTGAATGACAGGAAACAAAGGGGATAGTGGGGGAAGGACATGCAACACAGGTCTCCAGCCAGTATTGAATCGGGGATGTTGTGGTCAATGCACTATCCGGTCATCTACCGGTGCACCCCAAAGGCACAACATTGAGACAGAATAGTGGTGTTTAGTTACATGTACTGTCTCTCTTCTACTGTACATGGAACATTGAGATAGCAGCAGGCAGAACAGTGGTGTGTAGTTACATGTACTGTCTCTGTTCTACGTGGAACAGGTCTTTGCTCTCCATGGTCTGCTCCAGTAGGGTGCGGTTCTGCAGCATCAGAGTCTGGATCTGATCCAACAAGTGGCGGTTCTCCTCCTCCAGGTTGCCCTTCAGCTGGCTGAGCAGCTGGAACACACACACAAACACACACATATATTATGGCTGAAAAGCCAAAGAGCTGGAACTCTCAAACAGCTGGCTCAAAAGCTGGCACACAAATTCACAGACAACATTAAAAGAGACACAACATCCAAATCTATGTTTAGACACTCAACTCAAAATGTAAATGCACTCATACTGCTGCTGAATTTCTACATTTTATGTCTACATATATGTACATTATTCACATGATAAAACATTTAAAAAGTGTTTACCTGCCCAAATAAAAATACAAAAAACTGCCATTTTAATCAGGTTTTGCTTACTCTGATTAAGAACTTACCCTGATGTTGTTGAATATCAGACAAGTTTACATGCAGATTTCAATAACCAGAGTAGTACCTTAACTGGTTTAAGACCAGAGTATTAGCCTGCTCCTTACCTCACACTGGTTGGTGAGCTTGGTGGAGGTGATGTCCAACTGCTGGAACTGTTCCTTCAACTTGGAGAACTCGGCCTCCAGCCGGGTCTGCTCCAGTGTAGCACTGTTCAGCTGGCTCTTCACGTTCTTATGGTCAACCTGAAGAACGTCGTTGTCCCTCACCAGCTGACGATATGTGGAATTCAGCCTGGAAAGCAAAGAGAGAGAACAAAAGAGAGAGAGCACAAGAGAGAGAGTGACAAAGACAGACAGACAGACAGAGAAAGAGAGCAAAGAAAAAAAGAGGATATTTTTCTCTTCCTTTTGGGAACATTTTCTTTTTCCATGGGTGGATTTGGGTGGATTTACTTACAAATGTTTGTTTTATTGTTGGTTACTTCAATGCCATTTGTGTTTGTTTAAAGAAAATGAAAGGACTTGTGGCTATTTAAATTAATATTTTCTTTTTTATTATTATGTCAGAAACCCACATTTCTGTTTTGCTTAAAGCTAACTTAATTTTATGTCCAGCTGTGCCCACAAATGTGTGTTTATGTTTTACTGCACTGTACAAACCTGTCATTCTCCTCTTTGAGCAGTTTACACTGGTCCGCTGTGGCTTGGTGGGACTGGTTCTCCGACACCAGTTTCTCCTGCTGCTCCTTTAGAGCCCGTTCTAGCTCCTCCAGTTCTCCTTTACGCTGCATAAGCTGCTTGTATCTGCACGCACACACAACATTTTTTAGTAGGCTAGCTTGTTTTTGGGGTTAAGATCAGTTTACTATATGTCATATATGTCATTTTCCAGTGCAATGGTTGGCAAACAGGAAGTTCTCAAAGGATAGGCAAGGTCTTACAATTTACATTAAAGACACATCTTGTTCAGTTAAATTATCAAATGCTAGCACATTGCTGAGAGTTAATATTACATGAATTAATTCTCAGCTCAATGACATACTGTAACAGTGCTATTCCGCACAACAACTTGAAAGTTAAGTACAGTGTGTGGGCATCCAAATAATTGTCCTACGTGTACATTAGAGCCATGGCTTACTTGTTGTTAACTAGTTGTACAAACTCTTGTTTTATTGTTGTACTGTTTTATTGGATCTTGTTTAGTCGATACACTTTTTGTATTAGCTCGTGCTCATTTGATTTTGCTATTTTGTCTCATCTGTTTAAGAAAGTAGGTAGCTGATATATTGCACTTTTACCTTAGAGCTAGGTATACTCTTGGTTGCTTGTTTTTGCAGGAAATGCACTTAAGACTTCTGGTGATTAGTAGTTTCGTTCCCTACCTATGTTGAATGCACTTATTGTAAGTCGCTTTGTATAAAAGCGTCTGCTAAATGACTGTAATGTAATGTAATGTAATGAAAGACATGTTCATTATCTTAAACACAAACATTATTTTGCACTTCTAGCACACAATTTTCAACAACTGTAAAGAACATAAAAAGAAGATGCATTGTTTGAATGTTCTTTAAAGCATGTTTTTCCCCAGCCATAATGTGTCATCAATATATTCTGCATCAATATATTCTGCATCTCTCTCTTCTCTTTCCAGGTGGAGAGAGTCATATCTAAATATCCATGCTAGTGTCAATCCATGCTACCATGATAACACAGTTTGCGCAACAAACCGAGTCATAAGCCGAGTGTACTGGTACATCCCAAATATTTACACATCCCACATCCTATAGAGTAGACAAATCACCATGACAAGCTCCATGTCCCACAACACTCACCTGTCCTCCAGGTCACGGTGCTGCTGCTCCAGGCTCTTGTGGGCGCTCTTCAGTCCACCGTGCTTGCCGATCAGGGCCTCGTACTCTGACGCCTGCCTCTCGTGGAGCGCCGCCAGCTTCTCGTGGTCACGGAGCAGCAGCTCGTAGGTGGAGCGCAGTTCTTCCTTGTCCCGTAGCGCACCCTCACGCTCGCATTCCACGCTGCTCTGCTGGCTCTGCAGCTGGGCATTCTGCGTCATGAGCGCTGCGCTCTGGGAGTTGAGTGTGGAGCTCTCCACCTGGAGATAGACGCAGAACATATTGATATATTTTTTTTAAATGGTGAAAAAAAGAATATGGGGGGGGAGATTTCATACATTTCACAGGGCCATAAGAATGTGAACCCATGTACACCAGTAGAGTGAGCAGAGTTAGATTCTGCTTTTTGTCTTTAGGGGGCACTGTGTGTCCATTCCATTTATTCTCTCTTCTCTTTGAAATAGCTCTCTCCACACAGGACCGGGGTTCTCGGAGATGGAAAATTTCCTTTAACGTGTGCCTGCTGTGGTCACACTGGGTTCAGTCAGGTCCAAATCCCTTGTCGGCCATTACTAGGAATGTCTATTTACATTGTGGCATACACATGCATCAAACACAGAAAAAAATGTGTACGCACGCACGCACACATTTCCTCCACATATACTGTACCTCATCTACACACAAACACACCCTCTCTATGCAAGAGTGTGAGCGAGCGAATGGGAGAAAGCCACACGCATGCACGAGCGAGCACACACACACACACACACACACACACACACACACACACACACACACACAGTGCAAATCCAGTAGTACGGATGTAAGAAGGGTTTGAATGGCAGCCATACAGACTATTTGTATGAATCCATAAGCTAAGCTCTATGGGAAGGGAAGCCACAGGAAATCAGAGACTTCACTGAAGCACTGCACCGTTATTGCAGTGTGTAATATACAGTGGCATCCCCAGGATTTACATTTAGGCAGGCGGGATCCACCTATTTGGGTTTTTCAGGGGAGGCGAGATCTTAGTTGGGCAGGCGACCGCCTGCCCTGCCTCTACAGTTGGTACGCCACTGGTAATATACACACACACACACTGCAATATAGGTCAGAAACCAGGGGTCCCCCAATCTCTTCTGGTTGTCGTGTGTATTAAAGCTGCACTGTGTGATATTTTTGATGGTCACATGGCCTGAAAATAACATGCAAGATGTGAAGGTTGCATTCAAACGTTAACACTATTAAACAACATGTGCACGTGCTGGCCAACCACGTTGTTTTCTCCTCCTTTCCAAAGCACGTCGTAAAAATCTGCCCTCACTCTATGCATAATGCACCTCCCATGACTCCGCTCACAGATCTGTTGAAACACCATGTCACCTCCCTCGCTCTTAAATATATGCTCACCCCATCCCACACCCATGATTCCCACAATGGCAGATTTTTCAGTGCAAGATGACTTCCAAATGCATGTCTGTAGCTGCCTGTATCTGTGCAAAAAAAGTCAGAACCAATCTAATTGCTAGATACATTTAAACTACCTACTGTATACCTCATGACACAGTAACAAAACTGAAAAGGCCTGATGGTAGTGGCTAAGTTTGTCTCACTCTATAATTGTCTATCACACAGCGGACCTATAACATAAGGTGTATGCTAGCAATACCTGTAGCTTGGCATTCTGTGTTTGTAGCGTGGTATTGTTCTCCTGCAGGGTGGCAGTCTGTCTCTGGAGGGCCACAATCTGAGCCTGAAGGTTGCTGCTTTGCGTCTCCAGCTGTTTGAGTTGGCTCCTTAAGGCTGCCTTCTCAGCCTGCAGCGTAGCATTCTAGGAAATGTAAATACACAAATAAATGGGGATATTTAGATACGACAGATTTCAAGAGGGATATATAACACAACTGTACTCTTTACCATCTCCTTTAATATCTCCGACAGGCGGAGATCTTGAATCGATCGTCTCTCACTGTCTGTGTGTCTGTCCACAGCTAATCTCCGAAACTGCTAGGCTGATCAGCGCCATATTTCTTAAGCACGCTGCAAGCAGCCCAACGATCTCAATTCTCGAATACTTTTCAAATCCATCAACAACAACTAAGTAATTTGATGAATTTATAATTGTAGAGCAAGCGTCCCGCCAGGATATGGACCACAACTAGCCAATCCCAGCAGGCTATGGGGTAAGTGTCCTGCCAGGCTATGACCCGCAACAAGACAGAGTAGAACATGTCCTTCCAGCTGGAGGCCCTGGAGAAGAAGAACTCCCAGCTTGAAGGAAAGCCAAGTAATAGCTGTCATTATTATAATTATTGCATAATTAAATGAAAGGTAACTTATTATTACTGCTAAGATTAGCTTGGCTGTTGTAAAGCTCTCACAATTTAGTTTGCTAATGCTTAGGTTAACAACTGTAGCGAACTACCGTAATATGACACATAGTTTTGCTATTGCTGCTTTGTAAAAATGTTCACATCAAACATACTGTATATATAACTAGTGACTCTTATGTCATGCTAAGCTGCTTCAACATTTAATTATAGTTTAGATTAATCAGGTGTTCAAAGACATTTTATCCACCTTATTTCGTTGCACATTACACTTCTGTTGTCAACTCGCTAGACTCCTCGTACTTCCTGTACCAAAACGCTGATTCAGTTCGTACATGTAAATAACATGAAACATTTAACAAGTTATTTTTTAATAAGTTAGCTTTGTCAAGCTAACTTGAACAGACTGTTCTCTCATTTCAGCAAACTCAATTGTAGATTGTTCTCCAAGCGCGCGCGCGCACGCACACACACACACACACACACACACACACACACACACACACACACACACACACACACAGATGTTTGCGGTGAGCTGGCTGTGAACATACATTCCTCTCCACCTCGATGAGCCTGTCTTTGACTTTGAGCAGTTCCCTCGTTGCCTCGTGGCTCTCTTTCTCCCATTTGCGGACAGACTGCGGGTCCTCCTCTCCTTTAGGTGGCGAGGTCTGCACCATCCTCTCCTCCTCCTCCCGCTGACGTAGAGCCTCATAGTTCTTTTTCACCTAGGAGTCACATACACCAGTGGTTCTCAAATTTTACCCCCAAATTAATGTATTTGGCCACGGACCACCTTCTGAAAGTATTGTGCGCCAGGGACCCCCATACAAGATTTGAACTGAAAATATTCAAACATTTAAAAACATGTTCAAGATGTTTTGGAAAATATCAGATCTGCAAGCTCAAAGCGTGTCACGATGCAACGTCCTAGGCTTGTAGATTGGCTATTTTCAAATAGCCAAATAGGTTATTTGTGGTTAAACTTATTTAGATGCTATATTAACTAATTTTGCTGGGGACCCCCATGGAACCCCTCAAGGACCCCTGTGAGTCCCCGGACCTCACTTTGAGAACCCCTAACATACACAACACGTTAAAAACCATCATTGACAAATTCATTCACAAAGGTTTTACTCTCAGTGCTCCATGCCATGAGGAGGAAAACGGAACTGCCTGGATGAAGGAAACGCTCTCCCTGTATTTCCCAGATGCCTGTCACCTCATAAATAGATTAAAACCCACCATAGAAGATGAATAAATAATGTGTGTTGAGTGTTTTAGTCTGCAAGGGAGAGGTCTGAGAATGTTTTCTGTGAGCTGGAAGAGTGGTATTTTTATTTTCTGTGAGGTGGGTGTCTGTGGTTTTTATTGCTGTATCATTACTGTGTGCACGGCCCCTGGCTGGTGTGTGTGTGTACTGTACGTGTGTGAGTGTGTATGTGTGTGGCCAGTCTACAACTATATTATGTGTATATGCATATATAAGGCTCCTCCTGTCTGATGTGCGTGTTGCGCGCCTAGCTTAGAGCTATGCAAATACAAAATTGCATAGTACCAGTACGACACAACACGACTCAACTCTGTTTTCCATTGGGCAAAATGTTTTTTTTGGTATCACCAAGTGAGCTGAGGTGACACCAAAAGGTGACGTGAAAAGACTTGAGTTGAATCGAGTCAAGCCGCTACCATGCAGTGGAATTTCCCCCTGGATTTCCCCCACAGGATCAATAAAGATCTATGTTTGTATGAGTGTGTTTGTGCGTGCATGTGTGGGGAGCTGACCGTCTTGAGCTCCTGTCGGAGTTGCTGGTTGAGGTTGGAAGACTCCTGCAGCCTGGCCTCCAGTGCAGCGATCTTCTCCTCTTTTATCTCCAGAGAAGACTTAAGAGTCGACTCCAGCTTAGACTCCAACAGCTTAAACCTGAACACAAAGTCAGTCACATTTAATATTTAGTGTGTGACATACACCAGTCACCGCTAAAGGTCACCCCTTTTTGAGGACATCCTCCCCATTGTAACCCAATGCGGTTAGACCTAAATTGGCTTTTATCTTTTGACAGAACTATCCAACATTTTATTCTCCGATAATATTTAAGGAACCTGGAAATATTCAGAGCATTTCCATAGTAAGTTTTTTCTTTTTTTATAAATATATATAACGACAGATTTGTTTAACTCTCTCGCTCTCAACAAATACTTTATCAATTCAAGTATGTAAATGCTCTGAATATTTCCATTAAACATTATATTATTAATGAATTATGAATATTATACAAATAAATATTGGATAGACATCAAATGATATAAGCTAATTTAGGTTACATTCCATAGGCTCACCATGCCGATGATTCCCCCAAAAAGGAGGGCGGCTTTGGCGATGATGTGTTGCCAGTCAGCATAATTTCATTGTTTTCTTAAAGTCAACTATGAAAATTCCAAACACCAGAAAATGTATTTCAACTAGCTACAAATATGGCCGGTCCAAAACAAATATATCTCAAATCCCAGAAATCATAGAACTCTATTGTTGTTCAGAAAGTCTCAGAGCTGCACTGTTGCTTTGATCAGCATAATTCATCATTGTGATGAACCTGGGCATTGTAATTCTTTTCCTTTCACACAATGCATATCGAAAAAGCTCTGGGCTTTGTTTCAACACTTTTTTTGGACAGCAATGGTGTTGTAATATTTGTTTGGCCAAGATACATTTTTATTTTTTATTTTCATAGGCGAAGTTGCCAATATGAAAATCTTAAGTAAAAATAACCATGCCAGCCTTATCTTTTAACTTCAATACCATAACATAAAGCCTTGTGCTTATCACTAGAATCACCTCCATAATCCTGAATCCACATCAAAGCCAAATTATTTCTCGGCAAGAGTGTAGCAGGCAGAGGAAAATATTAGCTTGAAATAAAACTCTCACAGGATGATTATTATACGCTGTTTTTTGGGGTTTTTGTTTTTTACCACAGCAAAAATGTAACTAGGATGCAGACTTTGTTGGTGCAGTCGTGCATGACTAAATTACTAGCAACGTTTATTTACTCTGGGCTCTATAAAGAGAGAATAAATGTTATCATTTGGCTTCAGGGGCTTAAATGGTTTTAAGAATTGCAGCAAATGAGTAAAGATTTTGGTGTGTGTGTGTGTGTGTGTGTGTGTGTGTGTGTGTGTGTGTGCGTGCGTGCGTGCGTGCGTGCGTGCGTGCGTGCGTGCGTGCGTGCGTGCGTGCGTGCGTGCGTGTGAGAGAAAGAGAGAGAGAGAGAGCGAGAGAGAGAGAGTAACCTGTCATCACAGCTCTGTTCATCCTGCAGCAGCCTCTCTTTGTTGAGTCCAATCTTCTCCAGCTCGTGGGTTAGCTTATCCAGATCATTATTAACCTGCTGAGTCCGCACCTTCTCACTCACTAGCTCCTACACACACACACACACACACACACACACACACACACACACACACACACACACACACACACACACACACACACACACACACACACACACACACACACACACACACACACACACACACACACACACACACACACACACACACACACACTTGTAGCACTGCACTCAAATGTTTCCTTTCATTAATCAATATTTTATTTTATTAGCTTTTAAGATAGTGTCTGAAAAGTTATAATGATTTAGTCTGGTAACTTCTCTAAGATACATGACTGCTTACACCAGAGTCTCTCAAATCTGGTCCTTTGATACTTTGGACACTGGTAGGATAGAAAACCAGCAGTACTAGAGGTTCAGGTAGGATAGATAAATGAACAGTAATAGGCATCCTAATGGAACAGAACCATTAAACCATTGCCTAAATATTTGTCAATGGGATAATAAGGGAGATGGGATGTATATGTCTCCCTGTTCTCAGTGTGACAGAGAGGACATGGTTTTAGGGAATCATCTCTCTTTTACACTGTTGAGGACAAAAGGACAATGTATATGTTTTAGTAGTTCACACTGAATATTTCATCTTCATTCATTCAAATCGACATCTTATATTTCTAGGATTTGGTCTATTGTCCAGCTCTCATATCATAGAAAACCTCTCCCACCATTCTCACCTCTCGGAGGGCAGTAAGGGTCTTCTTATCGATGGTGGCCTGTTTGACTAGCTCCTTGTTCTCTCTCTCCAGGTCTTTAACCCTGGTACACGAGTCTCTGAAAAAGATCATCTCCTTGCCCATGGTGCGGTTCTCCTTCTCCAGGGAGGAGATCCGCTGGTTATCGTCTTCCAGCTTGGAGTCGCGGATCTCCGCCTGCTGCCTCAGACGTTTGTTTTCCTTCTCCAGCAACTTCTTGTCTTTCTCCAGCTGAGAGGTCTCGTGCTCCAGGGTCTTGTTCTGGGTGGGGTTTAAAAGGGAGGTGAAGAGATAGAGATTGAAAGATGGATGGATAAACACCATTTCATAGGATTATAATAGAAAATATAATTTAATTTGTTTTCAATCTTAATCAAACAACATTAATTTTAAACTAACTAAATTAACATTAAACTATTGTTTCCCAAACAATAGGTTGCGGATCCGTGTTTATGGTTTGCGAGTAAATATCCCTTTTTTACATTTCCTACACTTTTCTTTTTACATGTTTTAAATGTCAGTTTGAGTCCCGGGGAGACGCCACATTTCACTTGGGAACCACTTGATTGACCCACCTCCTGCTCGAGCTGCTCCAGGCGTTTACTGGAGATCTTGAGCTCTTCCAGGTTGTGTTGGAGCGTGTGGTTCTCAGCTTCCACATCCTGCAATTCAGCTTCCAACTGCTGGATCTTCCTGCTACTGTTCTCCAGAGCCTTCTGCAGGCGCTGGTTCTCTGTGTCCAGACCCTGGTAACTAACCTGCCACAGGAATTAACACATCACTAAACTGTTACGATTATTCCATCAACTGGTTGCTGGAACTCTCTGCCCGCTTACAGTATCTATATACAGGTCTTGAATCATAATAATTTTGCTTTGATAATAATGAATGAAATGTACAGAATGAAATTAAATGTAAAAAAGGTAACTTGCAGCCACAACAGTACAATCTCAACATGATAAAACTTTCCATAACATACTCGGTGTGCCTATATTATTGCTGCTATCATGGAAATGGTATAATGAGTGGCGCTTATATCTTTTGCAAGCAGCATTGATGCTATTGAATGAATAGTAATACTTGCATTACTTGTATCACCTCTTGCAGAAGGAAGCTCTTAACAGCTCCATGCTACATTTCGGTTAGCTCCAGTACTAGCAATGGTTCTATTTTCCCACATTTTCGAACACATCACATCTCTGTTTTACGGCAGGTGTTCTCGTACCTCCAGTCTCTCGTTCTTCTTCGACGAGGCCTTGAGCAGCTCCAGGCTACGTTTCAGCTGGCTCCTCTCGCTCTCCAGTTCACGGTTCTCGGCCTCCAGCTGGGCGGCCTTGGCCCCCGCCAAGCGGAGGCCCTCAGCCAAGCGTCTAAGCTCCAAGTTCTCCTGTTCCAGCTGGGAGTTCTCCTTCTCTAAGGCCTCCAGCTGGAAGGACATGTTCTTCAGAGTGTCCAGGTTCTTCTTCAGACGTCGGCCCTCTGCCTCCAGCTCGCCGTTCTCCTTCTCCAAGGAGGACACCTACGGAGGAGGTAAGAACAGTAAGACGGCGTCAATGCCCATTGATCTGACAGGACTCCACTGAACCTGGAGGCCTCACGGTGAGCTGAAATTCTTGTTTATCTGCTCAACTCAGGATCTCATTTAGATCTCATCTAGATTACCACTCAGGATTAGAAAAATAAAAAGAAGCTATCTCAGATGTGTTCAGACTAATATAGACGTTTGAAGTCAGGGCAAACTTCTCAATCCATGTGGCTATGGCCATGAAGGGAAGGGCACACACGACAGATCCCATATCAAACTGGAAATCTACTATAGCCAAGATTACTTTTTTACCAATGCAGAATTTTAAGCCTTTAGGCTGGAAGGAGATGATGGCACATACTTTCTGTGAATAATAAACAAACAACCAGCTATGTGAAGCTTTGAGCTCTCTTTACCTCAGGCTGATGCGGACAGGGTTGAGAATACAGATAATGTACAACACATTTAACTCTGCTGACAATTAACTCAGTTAAGTTTTAACTAACGTCAGGTTGGGCAATCTTCCAATGTTCATTTATTTGATTCTTCCAAGTCTAGCGCTTGTATATAATCTGACAGAAAACTAAAAAAAAATCAAATTAAAAAAGACAGTGATGTGCTAAATTGTCCTGAAAAGAAAAATTAAGCCCAAACACTGCAATGTAGCTCATAAAGCAATTATCTTTATTACATCTTCATGATGGCAATGAGGAGAAGGCATGGAGGCTTAAATGTAATAAGTTAATTGCTTTAGGAGCTACATAGCAGTGTGTGGACTTTATTTATACTTAGTCTGTCAGCTAAATTATGTCCTGCACCAGCCCAACATTTTGAATACATGTGTGATATGTGTTTTGTTACATGTTAACAGTTTCTCACATTAAATTAAGATCCTAGTAAAGGAAGTCCATATCATGCCTACTAAGTTTATACTAAGTATAACTGAATGTTAAGGGCACTAGGACCAGGCAAAGAGCTGACACACTAAGTATAAATTAATATTTAGGGCACTAGGACAAGGCATTGGGATGAGGGACCAAGTATAAATGAATGTTAATGGCACTAAGACAAGGCAATGAGATAAAAGACTAAGTATAAATGAACATTTAGGGAACTAGGACAAGGCAATGAGAGTATAAATGAACATTTAGGACACTAGGACAAGGCATTGAGCTGACAGAACAACAGACCTTTTCACAGGTGATGCTCAGACTAGACACTTTCTTCTGCAGGCTCTCATTGTCTCTTTCCACTTTCTGCACCTGAATCTCCAACTCCTCTGCTCGCTCGCCTTTTTCCTTCAACACCTCCAGCTCTTTACCTGCGAGCACGCGCACACGCGCACACACACACACACACAGAAAAGATAAGAGGTCGACTCAAAAAAAAGGAGAGTAAAACCAATGACAAAATAGATATATAATCACAAGAGAATACTTTGCAGTACAACGTGCCTTAGGAATTAGTGCTTTCAAAGACTGGACTCTTCTGCCATTTCTCAGAGGATAAACAAGGAAGTTGTGATAGTAAAATATGAATAACACATGCTAGCAATGCATGGAAATGCTTAGTGTTTTGCTCAGTATTTTCTTGGCAAGAGAAGGGATACAAAGGTATTACAGCCTCCTCGGGTGTGCGAACAAAAACATACAGTAGATATATATAACAGAAGCACGTCACTCACGTAGCTGCTTCCTCTCAAACTCCATTTTATTGAGTTTGGCGCTGGTCTCACAGATGGACTCATGGAGGACACGGTTCTCCTTCTCCACGTCTTTGACCCGTGCCTCTGTGCCCACCTGGCACCGCTGGCGAAGGGATGCCACCGTCTGCCCCAGGTGCTTGTTTTCCTGCTCAAGACCTTTCAGCTAGAGAAAGACAGAGAGAGAGAGAAAGTTTAGAGAGAATTTATTATCGACCGAGGTATCAACACACCCTGGTTTAGAGATATACAGCGAGAATTGATTACCGTAATTGCATCACTAAGAGATTATGCTTATTTCATTAACTATTTTCTGCAGGGACTTGGGTGCATTAGTTGTTTGGCAAATTTTCTAAATCCAACAGAGAACAGTTGTTGAAATTAAAACATACCCTTTTTTTGTTGTCATGCAGCAACATTATTTTCTTGTGTTTTCATTCAGCCTAGGGATGAACTAAATAAATGTGTGGAAACAGGAAACCTGTATTTAAGATAAATCCTGAATAGATTAGCTAAACATATATTTGCCATTTATAAATCTAAATATCTCGGCTAATCAAAGCTGTTACAATTGGTACTGATGATGACAACAAAAGTCCCTTGAGGCATAAGACAGCCATCTGTGTCAGTCGCGCACGGTAGCAGCAATCTGTCTAGTCAATAAAACATAGTCCCTGAACCACCCACAGCTATCTGTGCTGCAGGGAAGGAGAGACAAAACCACACAAAGAACTCTCTCTCTGCTAAAGGAAATCTGATCCACACTTTGATAAAAGATAATAGCTATAGTCATGCCTTTTTCACAGACTATCTGGGAATGAGTCAGTGAAATCTTTGCCAATTGTGTGAGAGATTCTTGGTTCAAACCAACTGTACTGACTCGTATGTTGGAGTATCTGGGGATTTACATGCTAACCTGTAGAGCATATGCAACAATTATGGAAACACTTTAATCTAGTTCTACTACATTATGTAAGATTCGACACTGCGATTGTGGTATGTGGGAAACTACCATAGCCATTTTAGTTGAGTAGAGTAAGAGTTTGTATGGATCTGTAACATTGACGATTGAAAACATTGACCTAACAATGAATGTTGTCAGTCTAAATCACATCATGATATATTTGTCCTTTGACAGAGGGGAGATTCCTGCAACTTTTACATGAACAAACTAGACAAGAGGCACATTTAGTTTGTCTTTGGTTGATATACAGTAGTTATCACATGATGATGATTGAGTAAGGGTATAATAGAATCCTCAGAGAGAAAGAAGGGGGGAGAGGAAGGGGATTGTGTGTGAACGGATGTAGTGTGTTGCTGCGTTCACACTAGTGGTGATACAGCAACAGTCCACAAGTCATTTTCAATGGAACTTGTGTCTGTGCGACAGCCGTGACGCACTACGAATTAATTCGAGCTATCCATTTTATGAATAAGTAATATATAGGGCTTTTAAGTGTTTAATCAGACTAGCATAAAAAAATATATTACTTATTTTTTTAGTTGATTCCTTCATTTATAAAATATATAAATGCATGTAGGAGCCTATTATTATTCAATTAATCAAAAAGATATCGATAGAATAATCAAATAATCTATAGTTGCAGCCCTACATTAGAGTATGCATGGTTACAACAGACACAGAGAGAGGGGGGACTGACCTGTCTCTCTGAGTTCTCCCGGAGAGTCTCCAGTGTCTTCTCCAGCAGGGCTTTCTCCTTCATCAGGTCTGTGCTGAGAGACTCAGAGCTCTGCAAGGACTCTCTGTCTGCACACAACTCTCTCTCTAGCTGCTCCAACTGCATGGACACAAACAGTGAAATAAAACACACACAACATGGAGTGATTGGGATCTTGCACCTTTTCCCATGTTAAAATTAATCTCCTTGGGGTTCGTGCCTGTTGCTGACTGGATAGTGTGTCAACCACATGATCAGAAATTCTAAATGTATGTCCCTTCTTGGCATGTCTACTGCTTGAAATTGTTGAAGTTTGCCTGTGTATGCACACCGCTGCAGTTTCATCTAAATGCATGCTGGATGATCACTGGAGAGTGCATACTCATAGTGATTATTAATCCATGATATACCAGACTTATTTAGAATGCAGCACCCCATTCTGTTAAACCAACTCATGCACACGCGCGTGCACACACACTAAGACACACAAAGCATTAAGAGTGCTTCTATTGTTCAAGAGTCCCAGAAAGCATTCACACCTTAATGTGTTTTGAACCAGACTGAGCCACCCAGCAATAAATTCCAAACTCTGGGTTTCAGAGTATTTATCTATTATTCCAAGAGCACAGAGAAAGGCTTACTGAAAACAGCTAAGAGTCTTCTCTTAGTGAGGGGCACTCGGGCTGGCAAAGAAAAGGAAAACGCCGACCTTGCCTCGATTTACAGCTTTGCTTTCATCCTCCTAGTATCTGCCCCTCACACTCTGTCTCTCTTTTTTACGTCTTTTCTTTCTCTTCCCCTGCTACGAAGAGAGTCTGAGCAAAGCACGTGATATATTGATCTATATTGTAAAGACGGGCTGGTCCCACATGCTAATGTGGCTGGTTAATGGTAAATTTGAGGAAAGGCTAAGGCTAGCACAGCTGTGTAAAAGCACAAATAACAGAGGAGACAGACTTTCAAGAATACTAATGACTTTTTTCCCCCCCTATTAATTAGAATGCTATTAGAATGATGCAGTGAATTTAGGGAGAATGTTTGTTTTCGTTGCATGGCTTCATGGTAATAAACTACATAAAAACGTCATAAAAACATTTAGGTGTTGCTATTTATTTGAAATGATCAAATATCTTTCATTCACATGAAGGCATAATGCGACAAATACAAAAGTCCTCTATGAAATCAACGCATCACAGGTTGAGTAAAAGTCATTTAGGGGGTGAAGTATTCCTTTAAAGACAACCAAAATCTTACAAAATGAAGAAACAGTACTTTGAACTTGTTGACAACTCTGCCCTCAGCTTCCTCTCGCTCATCACTAAATAAAGCAAAAACGGGCTAAGAAATAATCTTAGAAGAAAAAGCATAAACCTTGAAAACGTTGACATGAGTTTCTGTGGTGTTAATTTGTATAACACAGTAAAATCCACAGTAAAAATCTGGAAGGAAGTGCAGTCTGAGAGTGTAACTCTCAGTGTCAATTTAACCCATTAAGACAGAGAACGCATCTCTGTTATTTTAGACTTCTTTGGCTATTAAAAAATAGCAAATATACAAGCTCATAGCGCGGCACCGAGTGCCACGCTATGAGCTTGTAGATCTGCTATTTTAGAAAAATCGTGAAAATGTGTGCAAATCTTTGAATATATATATTTTTAAAGCGAACATTTGTAACTCAAATCTTTGCTTCTGGGGGGGTCCCTCGAACAAAATATTTTACAAATCAAAGATTTGCAAAAATGTTCACGATTGATGTTGATTGATAATATATATAGTAAATAGCAGCTATGAGCTTGTATATCTGCTATTTTTGAATAGCCAAAGAAATCTAAAATGACAGCGTTCCCAGATTGAATGGGTTAAGCAAATGTAACCAAATGGACCCGTAGCATGTGGTGTGGTCCCTACCCTCTGAGTGAGCCTCTGATTCTCCTGGTTGGCTTTGGCCAGTTTTCCAGAGGCGTCCTGTCCGGCTGCTCCTCGGAGCTCTTCCACCGTCTTCAGCAGCGTCTGGTTGTCCTTCTCCAGCTTCAGCAGCCGGCTGGACGTCAGATCATTCACCTCCTCACCCAGCGACTTCTGGGGAGCTGTGCAGGCAATGGTGGACACAGTAACGAAGTACTTAAGTATTTTTTAAAAGCAAGTACCCCAGTACTTTCTCAAGAACAAATTGTTGGACAGAGCAACTTCCACTTGAATACTATCTGTCCACGTGTATCTATACTTTGACTCAAGTCAAAGTAAGTGGGGTTGAGTACTTTGTCCACTACCATGTGCAGGTGACAGGGTTGGGCCTGTCTGGAACTGCTAGCAGACACAGTCATTCAATATGTCTACAGGCATTTTTTTCAGACTGGCATTTTTTGTAGCCTGCACAGTAAAATCCTAAGTGTTGATTTAACTGTGAGTGTATAAATGGTCCATTTGTAAGCTCTGAAATTGATAAAATAATACTGGATGCAAATAATCCTCATCAGAGACAATATCAAGGAGACAAGGCTCAAAACCATGAACCATATAAACCAAGTGTACACAGACTGTAATTATGTTTTATCCAAATACCATTGCTAGATTTCTAATATTATACTCACTACTCAGCTACATCTAATTTATCTTTGAACCATTGAAGTGTTGTTTTAAATAGGGTCTTTAACCAGATCTTTGGCTACTTATTCTTCAAGGGGTGTTGAAATTTAATTAGCATACTTGACCGTGTGGAAAAAAAGAGTGGTCCAATCTGTCACATATACACCACAGCCAGAGCCAAGCACCAAAGGCCAAAGTCTGTTGTTGGTGTCCCAACCCGTCCTTCACCTCAACTACACTCACACACCCACACAGTCAAATCCTGAGTGTTGATTTAACGTACATTAACACTGACAGTGTAAAATTGGACTCATAATGGTATGGGTACATCAGCTCAGAAAGCCTGTGTTGTCCAAAACATCCCCACAACCCCACAGCACGCCAACTAGGACAGAAACTGTCAATTGTAATCTAAATCGATAAATTGCCATTCAGATCATTGTGAAAAATATTTAAAATACAATTTCTGTTAGAATTTGTGATTTAAGATACAGTAAATTCATCACTGATGAAGGCCTATACTAGGGCAGAAGTGTTTGTCTATCCTCCCCTAAATGTGTTTTAAAGAGAGAAGACGACATGCTATGAGTGTCTGACCCTTAATTTCTTTTTTGAAATTCATGACTGCTCCGATTGTTTTGAATGCGAGTTAGTGGTCACATACTGTGTAAACAGTGTGGTTTTGTGAATCCGATCCTCAGTTGCTATTTTGCTAACAAAAACATGTATGCCAATAGACTACACAAAAGACAATAGACTACACATTTCATAATGCTGTGAACTCTGGCTGACACCATGGAGGCTACTGGAGGCAATATGTGGCAACCCAGAATAGAATCAAATAATTTGTCTTTATGAATTTAACAACTATACCTTGCGGTCCTACCATAAACAATGAGCCTCCTGAGCCTCTTCTGCTCTCCTCATCATTTATCCAATCCAACTATTTTAGCACGTAAACAACAGTAGCTTCCTCCTGTATCGCAGAAACCTTCTCTGGGTCAATCTACCTACTGTACCACCATTATCCTCTCTTACCTTCAGGCCGTTCGGGGGTCTTGGAGAGTTGTTCCAACTCCCAGCCCAGGTGTAGGGATTCATCCATGCTCTGTTTCTGGGCCATCTCCAGAACCAAGTTCTCCTCCAACAACTCATCCATGCGCTTACGATCCATGTCCCGATCCTGCATACAACAAGCAACCAGTGTTTAGGAGTAGTTATACAACACTGATGTTACCCAAACACTGGGTTCGGAACCCATTTTGGGTCGTGGACAAATTTTTATGGGTCACCAGTACGGTAAATATCCCTTTTTAGCCGCGAGCTGAAAGCGCTGCGGCTCTACAGACAGCCTCAGACATCGTCACTCGCGACACGACATGTTTTCGGGACACCTATTTGTCTATCCTGGCTGTCCTTCACTACTTTACAGCCAATGGGGAGACACTACTTTAAAGCCCATGGACGGCCCATGGACGGCCAATGGACGGCCGTCATTCACAGCACCCGCCTCCCCTCGCAGCACCCCCCCCTCCGTCTCCATCTGTCCCAAGTCTCTCTCTCTCTCTCTCTCTCTCTCTCTCTCTCTCTCTCTCTCTCTCTCTCTCTCTCTCTCTCTCTCTCTCTCTCTCTCTCTCTCTCTCTCTCTCTCTCTCTCTCTCTCTCTCTCTCTCTCTCTCTCTCTCTCTCTCTCTCTCTCTCTCTCTCTCTCTCTCTCTCTCTCTCTCTCTCTCTCTCACACACACACACACACCAGCTCCAGCGAAATGTTTGTGGTTACTTTGTTGATGTGTTAGCAACATGCTATGCTAACCGTAATAGTGAGAGGACAGAGTGAGAGGCTGAGAGTCATAAAGTCATTAAGTCATAAAAAGTCGGCCAGCGGAGAATCTTCTAATCATCTGTGACTTACAACAGCCGCAGGGCTTCAGTGTTGATTTAAGTCTGAGGAGCAGTGGAAGTACTCAAATGTTTTACTTGAGTAAAAGTATTAATACTGCAATGTAGAAGTACTCTGTTACAAGTAAAAGTCCGCAATTCAAAATTTACATGAGTAAAAGTACAAAAGTGTTGGTATCCAAATGTATTTAAAGTACCAAAAGTAAAAGTACACAAATGTTTGAAAATAGCAGATCTACAAGCTCACAACGTGTCGCGATGCGACACTTTGTGAGCTTGTAGATCAGCTATTTTCAAATAGCCTTGGTATAAAATAGGGCTAAAGTGGTTAATGTATGTTTTATAATGTAATAATTTATATCTGCAAAGTAACTAGTAACTCAAGTTTTCAAATAATTGTAGTGGAGCAAAAGTACAATATTTGCCTCTGAGATGTAGTGGAGTAGAAGTACAAGTACTGAAAACTGGAAATACCACAGTAAAGTGAAAAATACCTCAAAATTGTACTTAAATACAGTACTTGAGTACATGTAGTTACTTTACACCACTGATGACATGCCTGTCTAAGACAAGTCCCAGAGTATTCCTAAAACTGTATATATCTGTAGGCTATTTTTATTTAGTTATTATTGTCCATTTTATTTTCTTGCTTAATATTTTCTTTTCTTCATTATATCAATTATATGTAGAACCATCTGTGGTACAAGTTCCAACAACATTTCGCTGCTTGTATCTTTATGAGTCAGTAACAAATAAAGCTTCTTGAATTCTGCACAATCCTAATGTTGTAATTCACTGCAGAAGGACTTGTTTTGTACCACAATAGGTAGCCTAGTCCTATACCGGTTACTTATTTTTATTTTAATGTTAAGACATTTATGCTTGAATGACAGTGATTAGGCCATAACATGTTACAGCACTATACAAAAACAAGACATGACAAAGTCATAATATAGCCGCAAAATGTCATATTGAGGTATGCCATTTTTTGGCAGAGTTCTTCTACATTGCAGTATTGATACTTTAACTTGAGTAGTTGGGGGGGACACACACACACAATACAGCTGCTAATAATATGAATGTCAAATCATATTCAAAAGGACATATATATTTTTTTTTAAGTTTTTTTTTTTTTTTTTTTTTTCAAAAAGTTTTTTTTTTTCATTTTTTTTTTAAATTTCAATTTCTCAACGGCAGATTGGGGCAAAAAAAGCCTGCCGCTCGCGGCTAAATTATGACTTTAGTCATTTCTTGTTTCTGTTTGTTTCATTATTTGAAAAGATTATCGAATGTATTAAAAGAAAATTACGCAAAACATTTTTACATAAAAAAAGAAAAAACTCAAACAAATTCCATAAATGTACAAAGATTAAGAAATAGAGAAAATAGTAGATCTACAAGTTCACAGCGCGTCACATTGCGACGTGTTGTGAGCTTGTAGATCTGCTTTTTTTTTTTTGGGGTCCTGGGAGACATCAAATGTCTCTTTTGGGTCTAAACTCTATAATGAAAATATACATAATGAAACGACATGACCAAATGCTACAAAGGCCTTGCTTAACCACTTAAACCCTACAGTAAAAACCTTCAGGGTTATGTACTTGGAAGCGGCCTTTTTTTAAACACAAGATAAATTAAACACTAAGGATTTTAGTGTGTATGTAGTATCCCATACTTTGTACTATACAGTGGGTCGGGGCCCCATTATTATGGGTCGTGGGTAAATATCCCGATTTTAACATTTCCTACAATTTATTTAAACTATCATTTCCAAAGATTTTCAAGCATTGTGAGCTTGTAAATTGGTTATTTTCACCATTAAATAAGTGGTCATTTTGTATGTATATCTGTAAGTTTGGGTCCCGGGGAGACATCAAATTTCTCTTTTGGGTCTCTGCTACACTGCTATACAGTAAGTGCTTTGTGGCGATCTCACCATCTCCAGGTCATGCATTCTGGACTTGAGCTGCAGGCTCTCCTTCTCCAGGAGGTGCAGTTTGTCAGAGCGAGATCTGTTACTCTCCAACTGTTCCTCCAACATGGTCTTGGTCTCCAACAGAACCTGGTTGTCTTCTTTCAACTCCTATGGACACACACAGAACACAACAGAGCAACACGTCAGAACAAGTCAGATACATACACATACACAGTACTTTACACAAACTCACTCTTTTTACAGTTCTTCAGACAACATTACACAAATTATTATAATCACTACTCTTACATAGTAGCATCAGAAGCAGAGTTTTTACTTGGAGATGCCCCTGAAAGTGTAAATGAATGCCAATATATTGCATTTTGTGTTCCTCCCTCTGATTTCAGAAACATTTTTAGATTTCAGAGGGTAATTTTTTGGGCTTTCTGGTAGTAATAGTAGCAACAGTAGCAGTTGTAATAATAGTAATAGGTAATGCTAGTAGTAGGAGCAGCATGTGTGTACAGTATACGTAGAAAACAAAAACGAGCACTCGTGCACGGATCACGAAGATTCACAGTAAGAAAGTAATAGCCAGCACGGACAGTCACAGCATACATACACAGACGTGTTTCGGCGTCAAGCCTTCCTCAGCATGTGCACACGCTGAGGAAGGCTTGACGCCAAAACATGTCCGTGTATGCTGTGATTGTACAGTATTTTGTACCTCAACTCTGGCTTTGTAGAACTCGATGTCGTGCAGTCTGTCTTTGTATCGACTCAGCTCACTCTCCAGTTTTTCAACACGGATGGCTTTCTCTCTCAGATGGTCCAGCTCGTCTCTGTACGCCCTCGCCGACCGAGCATCCGACATCAGCTGGTAGCTCTGTGGGGGATTGAAGCATTAACCATTTAACCACAAAAAAACGTTCTAAAATATATTTCGAAAATTGCAGATCTAGAAGCTCACAATGGGTTGCAATGTGACACGTTGACGTGACATGGCAAACATTCTCAGTGTTAATTTATCCATTTGTAACTGTACATGTACAAATGGAACAAAATGGAACCTTACTGGTCCATTTACATTTTTACATTCTCAGAGTTAAATTAACAGAGAAGCTGACTTAAAGCAGCACTACAGTATGTAACTTTTTTTTAATTAATAAAATGTAATTTTCCAACTGATGGTCAAGATTCAATTTATCCCCTGAGCAAGCAGGCTCTAATAGCTCAATGGTAAGAACGTCAGCACTTGCGCAGGAAACCGAGTTCAAATCCGGGGTAGAAGAGGAAAGTTACATAGTGCAGCTTTAATCCTAGCCTTATAAAACAGAAGGCACTGAAATGTGCAAACAGTGCAGTGAAAAGAGATTCAATGTGATAGAACAACCATGCTTGTGCAGGGAACTAGGAGTCACATAGTGCAGGCATCCTGTCGTACAGTGGGGGTGGGGGGCTCCAAGTTACCAGAAAGTGATGTAGTGCAGGTCTCCTGCGTATGGAGGTGGGGTGGGGGGGATCTAGATATGGTCATGGAGTCTGATCGAGGCAGGCACAACGGAATGCCACTGACGCTGTGTGCTGCTTACAGAGTTGGTGTTGTGAAGAAGATTTGTTTTCTTCCAAAAGAGGAAAGTGGAAGAAATGTCTCAAGAGGTTGGAAGGTTCATAAGCAGTAATATTCCATGGCGTGCAGCTTAGCAATAAGCTACTCCCCAACCCGTCAGTCACAAATACGTAGCAGAAGAAGCTAACAGCAGTATTCAACGTTGTGTTAAACATGACCCTGCCTGTTCCTTAATCATTAAGATCATGGGTATGAATGTGTGTCTTCATATGGGTGAGAGAGAACAGAACAGACAAAGACATTCTCTCTCCCCCTCTTTCCCAGATACCCACCAAATAAATACTTTCCTCTCCCTGAACCCATCCACCTCATTTACTGCGGCCAGCCAAACAGTCAGCCAACCAACCAGTCTAAATCAAAATCCATGTCAGCCTGTTTGTAATGGCCCATAATGAGCTTTAGCTGGCTGATTAAAGCTTGGCAAGGCAGCACAAGGAATGGACTGCAGGCACAAGGAAAAGGCAGAGAAGACAAGGTGCAGGGAACTCTCTCTCTCTCTGTGTGTGTGTGTGTGTGTGTGTGTGTGTGTGTGTGTGTGTGTGTGTGTGTGTGTGTGTGTGTGTGTGTGTGTGTGTGTGTGTGTGTGTGTGTGTGTGTGTGTGTGTGTGTGTGTGTGTGTGTGTGTGTGTGTGTGTGTGTGTGTGTGTGTGTGTGTGTGTGTGTGTGTGTTTACCTCTTGCTGAAGCTTTTTCAGTTCCACCTCCATGTTTTCTGACTCCTGTCTACAATCCAACAGCTGCTCACTCTTTTCCTCCCTGAGAGAGAAGATGAAGAACGGATAGACAGAAAAGGGGGTTGTCATGAAATGTGACATTGACGACAGACAGAGAGAGGACAATATATAGTGTAACTGTAATGGGTGAAACACATACATTGGGACTAAAGCTTTATCCACTACAATCACACTGACTGTCCCTACCTGCGTCAGCCAAGATCCTTCGGCCAATTTCATGTATTTCATTGACAAGGCCTTCAAAAAAACATGCACCTCCATCTTGTAGGAATTATCTGATTGATTAATGCAGTTATACAGAAGTGCTCTAATCATGTAAGAATACGCAGAGGCTTCCTCTCGCCTGTTCAGAATAATGGACTGAAAACTGTGTGCATTGTTCTTCGCCAGGACACAAAGCACTCCACTTCCTGAATAATCAACACCTGAGTGATGGGTTTGGGTCAATAAAAGCTCAGTCCTCACTTCCTCTATTATTTGATATTTCATGAGTTGTTCCTGAATACACCCAGGTCCCTTGTATCCAGTGGTGGATAGTAGTACATTTACTAGACAGACGACCCCCCCCCCTCCACTTTTTTTTGTACGTACTTTTTATTTTATTTTCTAATGCTTTTTTTGTATATCATTTTTTATTTTCTCATGCCTTTTTTGTACATAATGGTATATATTTTTTCCTCTGTATTCTTATGTTGATTTTTGAACTGTTTGGTTGCTACTATATATGTCTATGAAATTAATTCAAGGACCCCAACGGAAACAAGCCCGCAAGGACTTTTTTGGCCGGACCTTCTAGACAAAAGCATTATAAATGTAACTGTGTTGTTTTACATTCTTTTGCCTAATAAAAATTTCAATCAATCAATCAAACTATACTATACTATACTGTACCCAAGTGCAATTTTTACTGTACCCAAGTGCATTTAGGTACAGTACTTGAGTACTGTACCTAAGTACCAAAGTGCAATCTCACATCACCATACGATGCATTGTGTGAGCTTGTAGATCGGCTATTTTCTCTATTAATGATATTTGTTGAAGAATTCTGGAAATAACTTTTTTGAAAAACGCCTAAATATCATTATTATATAGCAATGCATTGATATAAAAAGCTAAATGCACTTTGTAATTTGTACTTTTGAATACTTAAGTATTTTTAAAAGCATATACTTTTGAATACTTCAATATTTTTACTCCTGTACTTTATCTCAAGTACAAATTTCTCTCTCTCAAGAGCAACTTTCACTTCTGGTTGAGTAATATTTCACAGAGAGTATACTTTGAGTACTTTTTCCACCACAGCATTTATCACCTGGGCTTTTCATTGGATGAGCAGAACTATGCATGCCTTTACGACAGTAAAACCGAGAAAACTTCACTGTCTGACACTGTCCCTTCATTGAGCGTCATTGTTCTGATTGTTTGAACTTCACCACATCTCTGATTAGAATCTACAGTATGGGGAATGCCAGTAGCTAACAGTAAAGAGAGTCGACCACAAAACCAGAGAAAAACAGAATGAAAGGAGGGAAATAAATAATGACTGGACATCAACCGCAAAAACAGATTTGATAGTGTGTTCCCCTTGGACTGGCTGAGAGGTAAACATGGATGTAAATCAGCCAACTGCCTGCCTCAAGGCCACCCCCCCCCCCTTGATCCTCTCCCTTAACCACTTACATCCTACAGTATATACTCCACTGATTGGGGTCCCCCCAGTGGTATATTGCTATATTTGGTCCCCTCATATTTTTCCTATACACCAAATAGCCATCTGCTATTTTCAGCGAATGTTCGCCTATTTTTGCCAAACGTTTGCCTATTATCCCAGAATAGGGAAGATACGGTTCATGTGGTTAAGCTACGACTACTACAGTACAAGAACAGATGACTATATGTGAAAACAAAGGGACCACAAGACCTCTGTGTGTGTCTACCATATAACATCTGGATATGTGAGCTTTACTTCCCCCCACACACAGTTGTGTTCCCTTTCTAATAGCAGTGTGTCATGTAATCTCACACACTATAATTTGACATGATGTAGGAGTGACAGAGGGATAGGCTGACACTTGCACTGAATGAGAGGGGGACTGAGAGAGAGAGAGTGTGTGTGTGTGTGTGAGTGTGAGTGTGAGTGTGAGTGTGTGTGTGTGTGTGTGTGTGTGTGTGTGTGTGTGTGTTCTGCAGAATCTTGGTGCAGCGAGAGAATGCATCATTTAAAGAAAAAAGGGCTTGGCATTCCTGTGATGCACTGAGAGAGAGAGGGGGGAGGCAGAGAGAGAGAGAGAGAGAGAGAGAGAGAGGGAGAGGTGCGTGCGTGCGTGCATGTGTGAAAGGCCTATTTGATTACAGCTCTGTGGTGTGGTGTGGTGTCTCTCTCTTTCAATGTGTTTTATTGCCATGACAACACATACCTTTGTACTGTCAAACATTCAATATCGCATTAAAAGTGATCTTAAAAACAGTTTAAAAATGTACTATTTAAGTTAAGAGTATACATATATACACAGACACGCTGATGTATATAGTGATATACTATGTGAACTGTGTAGGTACTCCCACATCACAACCACACTGTATAGACACTGTATAGACACAGTATGCACATAGTAATAATTATGACAATGAGAAACAGTGAATGTAGGTTTTCATAGACATGGTCGCTTGTTTCTCTCACATAATCTGGCAACACTGATAGATAGCACGCTGCATGTTGTTGACTCTACTTCACTGCCACATGGCTACTCCAGTCGGCCAGTCGGCTAGCCCGTTGGCTAGCCCGACTGGACATGTCCGGTCGGCCCTGGGTCGGCCGAAAACGTCCCGACGGACCCCCGACGGACCCCTAACCGACTGGCCGACACCGATTCGGCCCCGATTCGGTGCGGTCTGGGAGCCCCTTAACAGAGACTAGAATATTGAACAGTTACAAAGGGATAGTAATACTGTTCAACAGTCACACATTGTATGTGCAGGCTACTAATGTAAAGCAAAGACAGACGCTGTCATCAGGTATTAAGCCGCACCTATAGAGCAAACCCATTTACATGACATGCTTGCTCACTCAGTTTGGCCCGCCCGCCCACACACACACACACACACACACACACAGCAACTAAAAAAGACATGTGAGGGCAGAGTATACAAAAAGCAGATGAGATGTTCAAACACGAGAAGAAAACAGATGGAGGGATAGACAGCGTTTTCCACACCTTCAAACAGCAGTGGCTCTTCTGCTGGTATTACTATTCTTCTGCTGGTATTACTATTACTATTCTCCTGCTGGTATTACTATTACTATTCTCCTGCTGGTATTACTATGCTAGACAATTACATTTTGGAACCACTTCCAAGCTTGTAAATTATGCAGATTCATTAATATCCCACTTATAACAAATCTATAGCACTACATATCCTGGCTGCTTGTAGGCATGACCTAGAGTGGAAACAGTCTAATTTTTTATTATTATACATGCATAGAATTTAAATTTCCGTACGATCCAACTTTCACACTCTTCATGAGTTTTATTTTCACTCCAAGCATCGGTCACAACAAAAATGATAAAGGAACTATGTACTTGAATTTGATGTTTTCAAACCCAAACCGTAATTGCATGTCACCATTGTATGTCCAACTAGTTATTCTCAAGTTATTTATTTTTTCCAGATCATGCAGCTCCAACAAACACACAAGAACTTGCACATACACACACAGATTCTCACATCTGCATTCAGACTCATGACTCCGACAGGCATACAAACATAACCAAACACGAAAACAGACAGCTGACACACACAGCTCATTTTGACCCAGAGGAGAAAAAGCTGTCATCAAGTTACTAAAGCATATCATTATGCTTGCTACATTTAAAACCTCAACTATTCAATTTCCCCTTTGTCAAATGCATCACAAGACCATCCTACTGTACCACATGGATTGCACTCCATGGCAACAAGTAAGCAACCCAAGGAAATAACCTCAGCAGGGTCTTCCTCATTTTATGGCCTTCAGTAGCTCCAGTAAACATAGCATCATAAAGTAGGTCAAGGATGTAGAATGAACAGGCCCAACAGCACAGAGCTGCAAAACATATTCAGCCCAGAAGCCAAATTTAGAAACTATTTAGTGTCATGTAAACTTTACTTTTGCACTTGCGTCATGAGGAGCCTGCAGCAATTGGTGTTCAATCAGTTCTGAGTCTTGACCTACAAACGGCCCACTCGTCATTAGCAGAGTTACAGAAAAGAGTTTGTCAAACCCGATGAGACAGGACCCTCATGAAACACGTAAAAATATAAACTTCCCAGGCTTCTGTGGAGTCACACAGTGATTATTGTAGAGAACAGAATGTTTAACGTAGAAATTCATTATTTATTTCCCATAACTTTTGTCAAGGGATATTTTATGTAACAATACATCAACAAACTTAATCAATGCACTTAAGAACAGTATTATGATGATCTTCATGACGCCAGCACATTTATCACATCAGATGTTATGTCTGAGTATCATTAAGCCTCTTCCCCCCGGAAGCAAAGGTAGGCTACATCTGCTAAACAGTGCCCGCCACTGACCATTAGTCTTTGTCTGGACCTGCGTTAGAGCACTCTAAAGAGGAACTTCTATTATTTATGGATACAATGGAAAAAGCCATTCCACAAGTGTGTCTCTCAGTGGGTGAGTGAGCATTGTTTTTGTTGTGTTCCTTTGTGTTTATAGTATTTATGGTAGTCAGCTAGTGTATCTGTCTGTGATTGTATGTTTTTGTGCTAGACCCTGAGTGTGTGTGTGCCATTTTTTTTCAGACTAAACCACTTTCAACTTGGTGTCCCTATTTTGGGAATGTCATCATAGGAGAAAACATTTCAACATTTAAAAACAATAGCAGACCTACAAGCTTTGCGCATAAAAGATATGACATTCATTAAAACATTAAAAGATGAGATATGGAGATCCAAGGTTTCTGCCCGACAGCAACGATGTGTTTCTCCATAATCACCATCCTGTCGCAAAACTACACACCAAGCAAGAACACTGACACCTACAACAAGACTCCTACAATAGCACAGTTGAACCCTGGATACATACTGTAGCTGATGGGGTTCTTGGACCCTGTTTAATGTACATCAGACCCCCGCCTTGAAACACAACTAGCTGTGTGTTAGACAGGATATGAAGTTATTTGATTGAGTCATGATTATTGATCGATCATGATACGTCGGCTGGGGCTGTGCCAATGGCAATTCCCTTAACAACATTGCTTGGCAGCAACATAAAAAACTGAAGGCATTTGATGCCCGTTCATAGTTCAAGTTGGATGGCTTGAGTAATCATCTGTTGTTCTATTATTTGAGCACAGAACAAAATGTTTTGGATAATGAAAAGGCATACATGCATTTTAATTTGAACCGAACTCAAGTAAAATCAATGTTTCTGTCTAATCCACCAACATTCACCCTCTGTGATAGACAGGTAGATAGGATAGATAGGTACTGTCAACGATATAAAAAATAAAAAAAAATGTTTGTGATACGTTGTTTTTCTGACTCTGTATTTGTGTAATGATGATTTTGAACTGTTTGGTGCTATTTTATGTGTTTATGAATTGAATACAAGGACTATCGTGATATATCGTTGGTGAAATTTCATGCAATACAGTATATAGTGATATCGCAACATATCGAATATCGTGATATTATTGTTATCGAGGGCCTAATATCGCCACAGATATCGTATCGTGAGATATCCATATCGTCCCACTCCTACTGTGAATAGGGCTAAGCAATACATCATTCATATCCAATATTGACATTTTGTCTGTAGATACAGTATGATGATAATAACACTTCAGGTCATATACTGCATGTAATCACTAATCATGAGGTCTGTGGTACTCACAGCTCCTGACGCAGGCGTCTGATCTTGGCCTTGGCATCAGCCAGCTCCACAGAGAGGTGCTGACGGCTCTCTGTCCTCCTCATGTTCAGAGAGTCGGGGCTGGGAGTCTGGGCCAGGCTGGGGGGAGCGAGGGGAGACAGCTGGACGCAATCTCGCTCCTGCGTGAGCTCCACGATGGTCTGGATGGATGAATGGACGGAGAGAGACAGACATACAGACATTAGCATTAGGCAGAAAGACAGACAAACTGACACTGGGCATAGAGGAGACAGAAAGAGAGCCGAGAGAAGGACAGACAGACAGACAGACAGACGGAGAGTGAGATAGAGAAAGAGAGCAGAGAGAAGGACAGACAGACAAAGGGAGAGAGAGATAGAGACAGAGGGGGCGGCGGTATAGTGTTACAACAATGTATGGTATCAACTAAGAGACCCCACTCTCATCCAGTACCCACAAGAGGAAATGGGGTTTTAATTGAGAGTGGGTTGACTGCTCTGTGATTCTCTCGAGGCTATTAAAGTGCAACCTGACACACACACACACACAAAACACAGGCTCTATCAGTCATGAGCATCTGCACCCTGGGGGGGAGGTTTGAAAATACACTTAATGATGAACATACGCAATGCCACATATGGGTGTGTGTGCACGCACGCACGCACACACACACACACACACACACACACACACACACACACACACACACACACACACACACACACACACACACACACACACACACACACACACACACACACACACACACACACACACACACACACACACACACACACACACACACACACACACACACACTTCTCTTCATCCAGAAGCGTTAACCGTTTCAACCCTTCCTTCCTGTGGCAGCTCTCTTGTGGTCTCAATAAAAGAGTCAAGTTTCCACATTTACACCAGCCCAAAAATTCCATTAGGAATATGCTTAATTTAAAACGGTGACAGATAGCCACAAATCTAAGGCATACCTGTATCATACACACACTACGCAAACTCAAGCAAACACATTTTTCCTCTGTGTATGCTACTGACTTCCCAGACAAGCAACACATTTCTGTGTGAGACTGTTTACACCGAAAGTGTAAAGTTTGAGAGAGAATTCTGTGTTTTGAAAGTACTGAGCATATGGACTGGATACATGACAATTGTATTAGCCTGTGAGAGCTGTGTGGACGTTTATAAATAGATTTTTGATATAGTTTTGCAGTTATTAATCCTAACCCCCATTTTCTTTAATTCATCAAGTATTTTCTTCATTTTTGGATTCTTCATTCACCGTGAGGGAATGTGAAAAAATTACAAAAAGCCTATATATGCCTAACTGTAGTCCCAGCTTTCCAGAATGTGGCATACCCGTTTCCTGTTCCAGTACATTTTTCCATAACTTTGTTTGACAGTAATCAATCAAAAGGGCCATTCAAATCAGCCAATCAAAAGAAGTTATGGGAAAATTTACTGGAACAGGAAACGGGTATGCCACCCTCTGGAACCTCAGGCCTCCGTTGCACAGAGCCTATTCAAGGCTTCATAAGGTGAGTAATTGATAGGTAAATGTTTAAATGTTAGCCGTCAATTACCCTAAAATAATCATTTTCAGTTAATGTTGTAACCTTTAGCAGCGTCTTCCCATCAAACTGTCTGCTACGAAAAGGGTTCACTGCAGCAAAATAGACACATACTGTAGCATTGTGGGATAGTGGGATCTATTGTGTTCCAGACCAGAGTTAAGACACTCTTTTATATCGCTAATGTGATCATGTGGTTCATGTATTGAGTGTGCTTCGTAAACACTGATGAATGGGGTTCAATGTTGGAACTACACAGTAGTATTGGGAGCTTTTGGGCTCCCCACCTCTGAGACGCAGAGCATATAGACAGAAATGGTATCATCTTAAAATGAGGGCCAATTATATGAAGATAATGTTGAAAATAGGTGACATGCTTCCGTGACAAAGTGTATTAAAAAGTTCCAACACATTTCAGTCTAAAATACATATGTCCTACAAATGTCCTACTGTCTGTCACGGGTGAAAGAAATAATAATAATACTAGAGGAAAGTTGATGGCCCACTCTCATAAAAGAAAAATGACCTTAAAATAAGTTACATACACTCTCCAAGACCTATACTGTACCTCAAGTTGTGTGTCTCTTTCATCCACCAGGCGTTTGAGGTGGAAGGCCAGGTTTCTAGAAAGACTGTCCAGGTCTTCGGGAGGTATTTCTCCTCCCTCCAGCCATTGCAGATCCACCACATTCTCCTGGTTTTGTGTCACCTACAATCAAGAACATTTTCTGCATTTTTCACATGTTTAATGTTTTCCTAGGTTAACCTGTAGTCTGACCAAGAAAACAGCGCATTAAAAGGTAATCGATTCCAGGGGAAGACCATTTTTTACAAATAAGTGCATTTTGTATACAAAGTTGTTACGCTCCTTCTGAAATGTTATTTCGCTAAATGTAACATAGCATTATCCTCACTGACACACCCACTTTAGTTGGAGAACTATTCCTTTATCTTCCTCTTTGTAGCTGAGCTAAATGTCATTCCATCATTCAGTTTAGACTTACCTCTTGGATGTGTGCTGCTATCGCAGCTTTAGTGTCAAAGTCCAGGGTCTGGATGCGCTCAATATACTCTTCCTTCTTCTCACACTGCAAAGAGGGGAGAAGAGAAAAGGGGCAGGGGGATACGTTTGTTGTGAATCTCAACACATCATATAGGCTTCTTTTTTTTACCAGAGAAGAGAAGAGAAGAGAAGAGAAGAGAAGAGAAGAGAAGAGAAGAGAAGAGAAGAGAAGAGAAGAGAAGAGAAGAGAAGAGAAGAGAAGAGAAGAGAAGAGAATTTGCACAGGTTCATATATAGGTCGGCAAACCTGGAGGCAGATACCAGACACATGGCCCACAGCCAACGTCTGATCTGCTATTTATCTAGGCCTGTTTTCTGGATAGGACTGAGTCAAATGTGAGATGAGTGCTTTGCTTTGTCTACTACTGTCTAAAGATAAGACAAACCCTAAAGAGCCAAGTGAAGAGCATAGGCTAGCATCAGACAGACAACAGACAAGTGATTCACTATTTACTGCATGCAAGCTGCATCAGAATCACATTGCCGCTAAACCTCAAGAGGAAGTTATGGAAGTATTATGTTTAGAAATGCAGGATTGATGCAGAATTGTATGCATGACAGTGAAAACGTCAGATGGCTTCCACTGTGCATTAAATCTTACCATCGCCTACAAAACCATTTAAAATATTTGAACTTTATTTCTCTTACCACTTCACTTGTACAGCCTCTGCAAAATATTTGAACGTCCCTAATGTTTTCTATTTTCCCCCAAGAATTCAAAAGCTAAACAAATAGCATTTATTTTCAGATACAAAGCGTGTTGGGAGCTGCTTTTCCAAGACCCAGGTACAGAATAAGCAAAAGCTTAATTTCTATTAATTCTGACTCCTTCCTCTTTTAGCAAAGATAACAAAGGTGCTGAAAGCGTAAAAGGTCAATTCAGTTGTTTAAGTGCTTAGTGGAAGCTTTGTTACTCACATCACGTCACACACTGGTACACTAGTAAAAATAATCTCTCCAAGTAGATCTGTAGCACAACCCCTCTCAATTGTCCACAAATATCTAAAACCTCCAATTTGTGTCAAAAGTCGTTTCAAATCAATTAATAAATTACATGAACTGTGACAATCTATTAGCACATTTTCACTGCAGGTTTCAGGTTAGGGGCACAGAGAGTGCTTTTCAGCTTTACTCAATGACTGATCAAATTTGTTTTATATTCTGTAAGGCATCAATTTGACTAGCCCTAATGTATATTTATGAGCTTTTCACCCCATACAAGGCACGTACTCGCAGTTCATCAGAAGAATCTCTGCTCCCAGTTATTAAAAAAAAGAAAAAAAATAGCAACTACACGGGACTGGGCATTTACCAATGTGGCATCAACAATTTGTAATAAAGAGGAGAATTATGACATGTGTGGGTGTGACTTTGGATTAATGAGAGTCATTACCTGGACAGCACAGCCTAATAGCAGCAGCAATAGTTTCTTCAACTCCTCCAGGCCTTGTTCTGTAGAAAACACACAGAAATGGTAAATGGACTGCATTTATCTAACACTTTTTCAATTCTTTCCGAGCACTCAAATGCACTTTACAATGTACTTCACATTCACCCATTCACACACACAACAGTGGAACGCCATTACACATTAAGTGTTCATGCGGTACACATTCACACACTGATGAAGGCAACCACTCAAGGCACCATCCTGCTCCTCGAACAAACCTTCCAGCTCCCAGACGGCCGTTCTACCTCCTTAGCCACTGCCATCCCAAAAATAACTATTACAAAGAGGGCATTTTAATTACAGACTACAGGGAACATCAGGAGCAAATGCAATGACTGCTGATACTCAGTGTGAAAATAGATAATGACAGCTAATGACAATTAAACGCATGCAGATCCTCATTTGTAAATGGGATAAACTGTTGTTTTGTCCCATTTAGGGTATTTTAGGTGCAGACTGGTCAACAGTTTGAGAAATCTACACTGGGTCTCTGAATGAATGGATTAACATAATATGTTAATCCATTCATTCAGTCTATCAATAGTGAATACAAAAATGAATAATGTACAGTCAGTATCAACAGGCCTTCAACAGCGAGTATCTGGGTGAGTGTATGTACAGTACAGTCTATCAACAGTGAATATGAATGAATATGTATACTATGATGTCAGGCCAACATGAACTCCTTTGCACAGATGCAGTGTGCTTCACCATTACCGACTGTCTGTGTATGGAACTTAGCCACGCTATGAGCTTGCATATCGGCTATTTTTTAAATAAAATAATGGTTTAAGTAGTTACACAGACGAGTTCCCGGTTTTAATGTGTTAAAGGGATTCCATTTAACCACAAGAAATTCCATCACTTGGTGCTTTTTGAGATATTGCTGATGGAAAATGCTGTGTCTAGGTTCTAAGTGCTAAGTGGGGGTTGAGACGTGGTGACCGCGACAGCTGAAGCATCACATTTAAAGTGAAATTCCAGAGCCCTATTTACTGTGTGGAAAACACCACAACAAGCTTGTACTGTAGCATCCCAACGGGTCAAAATGGGACTATGAAATGAAACTCAAATAGCACAATTTTTAAAAAACGTATTAAACAACAAAGAGATGGTTGATTTCCTACATTCATCTGCTCCAATATAATTTAATGACGTTTCCAAATGTTGTCATTAAATTACATTAGAGCAGATGAGTGTGAAGGTTTATTCTTTTTCTTGATACTTTCCAACCCAGCACCTCAACCAAGTGATGCGCGTATTCTATTTGTTTTTGTATGATTTCCTACATAACCCTTGATGCATTGCGCTTCCACCTTGCAGACAGGCAGCTATAGTGCTCACTTAATTTAGTCTCCGATTCCACTTTAATTAATTGTTACGGTATTCTGGATCAAATATCCCTCATTCCTTTAACTTAACTTAGTAGAACCTGAATGTAGTTGTAGTTGTAGTCTACAGCAGATGGTCATCATGTACATCAGCCATAATTTGTGATGAATCATGTCTGGGATTTTAGAACTTATAAATAACAGAAGTGAAACAGGCTTCAAACATTTTGAGGTGTAATGTGGGAATGTAATTTAGTACAAATTCTGGCAAATATGTAATTTGTCACATTTGCCAGTAACTTCTGAATAAAAGGTGGAATTTGATTCACAGAACATAATTTACAAACTATTTTATACAGTAGCTGTTCATTAGGTAGCTTGGATATTGTTGGAATGGCAGATTTTTACATCGGACAATTTAGTTCAAAATGTGTTGTCGTCAAGCGATATTCAATTGGTACGTAGTATTAACTAGCACTTATAACTTGTTGACATGGCTATTCAAACAACAGAGTGCCTGTACACAGGAGCTAATGGCATCCTGCAATGCCATAATATTATTAATAATAATAATAATAATAATATTATTATTATATATTTCTGTATATAAAGTATATTAATACTTAATACAAATTCCCCCTCTACAAAGACCTCCACCTCTGCTTATGGAAACATGGCAGCATGGGAGGGTGACTTTCCAGTAGCCTGCCACATGTCAGGACATATTGTCAGAAAATGACGAAAGCCATTAACAGCTGCTAACATCTCAACAGGCCTGGGCTCATCTTCTGGATTGAGCCTGAGAAGTAGTAATCCAGGTGTGTGTGTGTGTGTGTGTGTGTGTGTGTGTGTGTGTGTGTGTGTGTGTGTGTGTGTGTGTGTGTGTGTGTGTGTGTGTGTGTGTGTGTGTGTGTGTGTGTGTGTGTGTGTGTGTGTGTGTGTGTGTGTGTGTGTGCGCGCGCGCCTCTGTCTGTCTGTGACATGTACAAATTCAGTGGGTGAATGTACTGTACACCCAGTATTACGTACACCTGCCTAATAGGTGTGCCCCCCCTTACCCACTAATGCTTCAAGGTTCAACAAGTTGTGTATTCAGAGACGCCCTTCTGCACTCACTGCTGTACTCAGAGGAGTTATTTGTGTACTTGTGGCCTTCCTGTTCGCTTGAACTGACCATTCTCCCCTGACCTCTCTTGTTATTAGCAAGGTGTTTCCGTCCCACTCTAGACAAGGTTGCCATTTCTGAAATTGTGGAACCACCAGTTGTGGTACAAACAATCATAACACATTCAAAGTCGCTTGCATCCTTGTCCATTCCAATGTCTCAAACAGTAAGTGAATCTTTTATTCAAACCAGTTTCAACCGCATGGTCCACTGTCTGGAGGAGCAGTTTGCATTATATGAATTATATGAATTGTGAGAGCATACAGTTGTACTGTGTTTGTGTAACTGGGTCTGCGTGGGTATATCCTCAGGGTGTGTGTGTGTGTGTGTGTGTGTGTGTGTGTGTGTGTGTGCCACTGTGCCATGTGTGCATGATAAACCAGTTCATCCGGTGTCTCAGGGGGTAGTGAGTGTCCAGCTCTAATAACAATAAATCCAGCTTAGTGACAATAACCATGTTTCAGGGATGGACAGACCACACAGTACAATCAGGCCAATCCCACAGCATTAGCGTTAAATTAACCACTTAAACCCTCTATACTTCCAATTCCAGTAAGACGGACCTGAGTTACAACTGTACTTGGTCACAATGTGACGTTGTGAGCTTGTAGATCTGCTATTTGTGGCGAATGTTCCCCCCAGAATAGGCATGCTGAGTTAACACTCAACACATGTTAATAAATAACAATGTGTCATCTTGTGGCCAGTTAAACAATGAGATTTTAACTGGAGAACGAAGATCGTTCTGATATCATATAACACTCTGAGAATATACTGTAGATGACACTACCAAGGCTGACTGAAAGGGCAAATACTGGACAATACTGGGCTACATCACTCACTGGGCAGTGCCAGTGGCCAATAGTAGAAGAATGTGGTTTTACTGGGTAGCTCCGAAATGTGTCAATGAATAAGCTTTAGCCTTGGCTTTAACCATGGCCCTGAAAAGAACAAGCACCTACAGTTAACCTTAGGGAAAGGTTTTAAATGTATTTCCTGCATCCATGCAATAAAGCCCACGAGGTCAATCAGAAGGATACCCTAATTGTGGTATAGAAGGTGAGTTGTGAGCAGAAAAATTCTACATGGCTGTGGGGCTCCAAATTGATCGCCCACTTTTACAACAGCATAGTTTCCGGAAGAGAATTTCCCATTAATTTACTCTGTGGACATTTAAAAAAATCCTTATATAAAGAGTTGTGAGCCTGGAACCACGCCAACAAGGCACCTGGTGAATCATGATCATAAAACAGTTGATTTTGTTCATAAAAATGATTGGAAAACGGATAAAAGGCAGAAAATAAATGGGACGTTTACTCACGGAAACTGACTGTGTGGTTCTATCTATAGGAACCCAGTCAACATAGCTAAGGGACCATAGCAAATGTGCAAAAGCAAAGCAGGAGAGATAAGGAATGGTTAAATTCTTAAAGTATAAATAATTCATACAGCTAGACAGAGAGAGAGGTAAGAGAGAGAGGGGGGAGAACTGCAGAGAGATGGACAGAACAAACATAAATAAGGAAAGGCTACCGACCGAGCAAATCAAATCCAGAAAAAGAAGCATAAAAATTAAGGGAGTGAATGAAAGAGCACAAAAGAAGGAGAAAATAATGTGTAGATGAAAATAGTGCTTTCTTGAAAATACATACCTGTAACTGAGATTTGATTTCCCAGTGGCAGTGACAGCAGTTTGTTATCACAGTGCTGTTCTGTCCAAACGTCAAGCGAAAGTACATTTATTGTTGCCAAACACACACACTAAAAATCATTATCTCATACCCAGCCTTTCTTTTCCCTGGGTGATGGTGTGATAAAAGGACAGAGTGTGATAAGCTTGCACTGTACAGTAGCTGACATATTTCCCCTTGGGAAAACGTGGCAGCTGCCTAAAGTGGCAGGCTAAAGCTATATTTCCCCTAGGGAAAATACAGCAAAAATAAGTGCAAGTAAAAATACCACCAAACTCTAAACTGTCACCGTGAGTGACCTCGATGCTGCTCACTATGTCAAACATGGATAAAACTCAGTCACCAAACACGGTTGCTACGGACAATACAGAGTGTGTGTGTCTGTCTGTCTGTATGTATGTATGTACAGTAATGTTCCCACAAAAGTAGACCAGTCACAGCTCACACAACAATAGGTGCACAATATCACAAAACAGAACCACATCCAGCCAGGAAAGTCAAACTGTGTGCTAATTAATACTTTCGCTGTTAGTGTGGAAGCCGGATCGCAGTTCATAATCAAAGAAAAGAACAAACAATAATAAATGTGTACACAGAATTGTACTTGTGAAGGTGAAGTACTGTGTATTTATAAAGATCACCGTTTGTTTGGCCAATGGAGACGTACCATAACCACACTAGTGGACATGCCTTCAAGCAGACAGTTTTTCTATGTGGCTGGGGGCGATGGCATCCTCCTGATTGCCCTGTAAAGGTTGGCTTTACCACGCACTGAACACCACATTGAGATTTGAGCGGCTTCATTCAGAAAACTGCACACACTATCCATGTTATTATATTCTGTGTAGTTTAAAGTATGACACATGATCATTTGCATAAAGATATGGCTATACTAATGACTAGCCACAGGGCCTCTCTCCTGCTCCACTAGTACACTACCATCATCACCCCTTCTCCCTGGCTTCCTCTACACTTCCTTTCCCTCCCTTTCATGCATACTCAATCCATCCATCTATTCTTTCCTACACACCATCCATCCTCCCACTCACCCTTCCTTCCTTCCTTTCTCCCCCCCTCCCCCTCTGATGTCAGCGATGTTGGGAATCAAATCATTGATGATTCTTGACCTGACGTGCCTTCCATTCAGTCCTCCATTTCCCCTTCTCTCTTACCCCACCCCTCTCTCTCCTCCTCCCAACAGGAAACAGAAGGTTAGAGGGATGGTGACTAACCCATTTTCCGGGATCACCATTGTTCATGTATTTGTATTTAAGCAAGGAAGAAGAGTTAAAGACGGTGTGTCTGTATAAAAAGTGTGTGACTAATGGCATGTGTTTTATGTGTTTAGATGAAGTTGTTTGATAAGTATGCTACTATCTATCCCTTCTCCCAGGTGTAACAGAGACCTGTCCTCATTGCTGTTCATTTGTATAATGCTTCTGTATGGCTATGAGACTAGACATCTTTTCCTGGTTTTAAAAGGCAGCATTTCAGTAAAATGATGTAATTTTCTCAACTTAAGAGAATAGTGTTGGTACTTCTGTTGTATACTGGCTGTCTGCACAAGACATTTGGCACTGATAGGTCCAGCGGCTTGCGAGAGTAACTCCGGACACACAGACGCACACACACAGACAGAAACACCCTCTTCTAGACTTATGTAGAGCCACGCCATAAAAAGATAATATCAGGGGCCACATGTAACATGGTAAGTAGCTTGATTTTAACAATATTTTACACCTGGAAGAGTGTGTGTCATATCTCTGTAATGTAGAGTGGCTTTACTACCGTAATTTCCGGACTATAAAGCGCACCTGATTATAAGCCGCACCAGCTAAATTTAGGGAAAAAAACAAATGTGTACATATACAAGCCGCACTGGACTATAAGCCGCAGGTGTAAAATCCATATATTTAGAAGGTCCCCTAGTGGCCGTTAGCAGTAAAAATCCATAGATTAGCCGCAACGCAGGGTTCAAAGCATGGGAAAAAAGTAGCGGCTTATAGTCCGGAAATTACGGTAATCAAAGCATTCCTTTTTTGGTTCCTCTTTATATGTACGGATCTGTTTACGGTATACTGGTGGTGATGAAGTAGTAGCTGTCCCTACTACACACATAGCCTGGGACCAGGCGAATCTGCGAGTGCAAAAAAAATGTGCACTCTGCGATTTGGGTCTGGCACCGCTCCATAGAGAATCTATTTCCTGCTCCAGAAGACGTGGGTGACCAATCAGGGGCCAGTATTCGAATATGGGAGACTGTAATAATTACAGTCTCCCATATTAGAATACTGGGCCCTGATTGGTGACGCAATTGGTTAGACCTACAACCAACTACCAATTACAGTGTAATTGGTAGTTGGTTGTAGGTCTAACCAATTGCGTCGAGGGCCATTGTTTTGATCCCGCCCCTTGGGGAAAAAACGTCCTCGTGGAAGCACCAGACTCAGTGCTACTACACACACACAGTGGCTTAATAGCAGTAGGTGCAATGACTGACTGAAGTGGCTTCAAAACAATTGAACACTTGAGATTAGGAGACTTTATTAGTGTTCGACGATGCAGCAGCATGATGCTCAGAACAAAGCAAGAGAACTCGATACCTCACGGAGACACGAGAAGAAAAGAGCAGAGATTTCAGACAAAGAGCTTTCACAAGGTCTAAACAGATTACATCTCCAAGATCACTGTGTGATCTTACAGTCTTACACAAAGACTAAACAAGGTGGTGGAGGAGGTGTGTGGAGGTACTGTATGTGCATGCATGCATACAGTATGTGGAGACATACGTGCAAGATGCACAAGTGAGTGTATATTACTGTGTGTGCATCTCATGTGCATCTAATTGTGTGCGTATGTGTGTGCAGACTAGGTTAAATAAAGGCCTGGGGGCAACCCTGTGTGTTCCCACAGTTCACTGTTGTTAACTCTCCCCTCCTCCACGCACACGCACACACACACACACACACACACACACACACACACACACACACACACACACACACACACACACACACACACACACACACACACACACACACACACACACACACACGCCCTGCCCCCTAATGAAAGCATAATAAAAGACACATGGCCAATGACTTTCAGCTGGCAGCCATAGCTCTACTCAATAGCTACTGCTTGGTGTGACTGGCTGACTTATCTGACTAGCTGGGGGGTAAAGGGCAAGAGGAGCTCTGAGGAATGCAGCCTAATGCTTACTGCCTGCAGTGTACTCTGCTCTGAACGTATGCCTTCCACTGTCTGCCTTGAGGTGAGCTTAGCAGCATACTCAATGGAGAATATGTACACCAAAGTACACAGTGCAAGCCCCCTGTTAACCATTACGGGTCACACTAGTTACACTAGCAAAGTTACAATTTGCTTTTCGGATTGCGCTGAATACATCTAAAATGAGTTGTTGAAATGTCTATATCTTGACGTTTCTGAAGCAAGTAGTGTTGTTGTGAGATAAGTGACAACTCATTCTACTAAGGCATTGCTGTTGCAAACTGCAGCACTGGTGATCTGCTTCAAAACAATAAAAAAAAAACAGTATCACAGAGCATACAAGTTGTGCATCATTGGGAACAGTGGGGAAAGGAACTAATGAAATGGAGAAAGCACCTCACTGTGTCTATAACTGCCATTCCCTGACAGAGAGCTACTAGTTCAGTGACATTGGCTGGTTTAAAATCCCTAGCAGTAGGTAGATGCTAGTAATATCCTCTCCTCAGCAGCAGACTGAACTAAGGTCACAACGGAATATTAAAAACGGCATAGGCCATGATGGTCAAGGGTGCACTACATGCCGTGTGCATGTATGTTAACACTTCACGCTGCGACGGTAAGGTCAGACACACACACACACACACACACACACACACACACACACGCCCCCCCCCCCCCCCACACACACACACACACACACACTCACGTATCAAATAACATGGCTAAGCTCACTAGGCCATGGCTTAGCTGCAATGTGTGTCCATGACTTTAAAATAATTAATTAACACACTGGATACCAAATATAATAAGAAAAGATGGAGTGGCAATAGCAAGGGCAGAACAGGTGTAAGTGATAGGAAGTCCAATAATGTATTGTCAAAGATATTTGATCATGTAAACATTTAAAATGAACTAATGTGACGCATATGTCGTCTGACACAAAAAGGCCACACTGAATCACCCTACCCAATGAAAATGCTTAAAATAAAACAGTCCAGAACATCTTCACAGAAAACACATTGAATCCTATATCCAATCCAATGCATCTCTAATCCTAAACTTCTTCTCAAACTGTGAACTTGTCTCTGCCTTATTTTGTGTATCTTGTTTGACTGAGTCCCCATTCAGATTTCCAGCACAGTATGTACTTAAAAGAACCATACCAGTGGTCTGGCATGTTTAGCTTATTGAGTATGACTCGCAGTAAACTTGACATTACTCTACTGTCTCCCATTTTTAAAAATACCATGGATTGTTTGATTTTCAAATAAATCACTGAATGCCAATATTAATTTTAGTATGTTATGAAGATCAACTTGCAGACACTTACAACATGTCTGAGATAGATAATGCAACACTAAAATGGTAAATGGTGCATTTATATAGCGTTTTTATCCAAAGCGCTTTACATAGATTGTGCATTACATTCACCCATTCACACACACATTCATACACCGATGGCGGAGGAAACCATACAAGGCACCAAACTGCTCATCGGGAGCAATTAGGGGTTCAGCATCTTGCTCAAGGACACTTCAACACTAACTCTGTGGGAGCCCGAACTGGAAACCTCACGGCTTCCATCCGGCCGCTCTACCGGCCACTCTATCATGCCAATTAACCTTCCCCAAACATTTCAGTGTTGCCACTGCTATTGTACCCTACTGACTCACCTGCCAGTGAGAAGCCCCCACCAGAAGGACATACAGTACCGCCTCTGCCGTCCTACTCCTGCCGCTCAGCGCCACCCTGCCCGTAGGAGTCACTAGTGCAGCAACAAAGATCCTCCTTCCCTTCCCAGCTTCCCTCCCCGTACATACAGTAGCCAGTGGTGTTCATATCAATGCTCAGCAAGCCAGATGCACTGCAGTGGATTCGAACCCTGTGGTGGTGGAGGTACTTTAATCCTGCACCACCCAAGCGTCCATTGTTGCTTTCTTTTCTTTTTTTAAAAATAATTTTTATCTCGCGATTTTTGTAACACATTTTTTTCACCGGGTGCCAATTTCCTAAGTGATCCTGGGCGCTACACCAGCCCTACACCAGCGCTACACCAGTCCCCCACAGCCAGGGAGGCCAGGGCCGAGCTCATGCTTCCTTCAGTGCATGAGAGCCAACTGACCTTCTTGTCACCTGACAGGGGGGAGTTTCCCTGGTTGGACGTAGCGCGTGGAAGGAACACGTTATTCCAACCAGTTCCCTTCCCCTCCATCAGGCGCCCCGGCTGTCATGGGGGAGGCGGTATAGCGACCAGGATTACTACATGTTTTTGTGAGGGTATTAACTACCCTAGGAGACACGGGGAGAACATGCAAACTCCACACAGAGTAGGCCCTTTCGCCAACCCCACCCTGGGTATGGGCGCCCATTGTTGCTTTCTAATGCTAGCTGAAAATAGTCCCAGGAGAAAACAGGACAGACTTTTTGGCTTATTAGGCCATCATCTCCCAATTCTTCTTCTACACACTAGTTCTGTGTGCAGTGGATTCAGAAATAGGCTACAGAAGCAGATAGGGCACACACACACACACACCAAAATGTATGTGTGGAAACCAACCAGTCTCATAACTTCAAACATACATAAACCTTGTTACATATGGAACAAAGACAGTGAATTTGAAAAGGCAGCCACTGGAAAACTAATTTCCAACATAAATGGGACAGGAACTACAGTACAGCAGGTCCACTGTAGCATTCTAATGAGGCGACACAGACTTTGCAAAACCACATGCTCTTGCCTTCGGGGTGTGAGCTGCATGCTTGTTAACAATGCAGTCCAATACAAACAAAAAAGAACGATTTACAGTATAGGAAATTTAAGAAATGGGGACATATTCATGTGACCCATTAAAATGTTTTAAGTTATTAAATTCTTTTGCATTTTTATGCTTTCATTCTTAAATAGGAGAGAGAGACCAGAAACCAAAGGCAGAGAGGAGAGACATGCAAGACAAAACCGGGAGTCAAATTCTAACTTGGGTTCTCACAACTCACAAGGAGCATAATGGTATGTGCAACTGACAGAGCCGCCAGGGCAG